>NW_010181585.1:1781-6017 GCF_000695765.1 Mesitornis unicolor
GGGGTACGGTGACATCCCCCCCCCAAGCCAAGCTGGGACACCTCTGCCCTGCTGTCCCCAGGGGCTGAGATCCCATCTCCGCTGAGCCCTGTCACATTCGGTGCATGTCCCTGTCCGCAGCACAGCTTCTCTCTTGGAAACCTGCACGTGCAGCCCATTAACCTAGTTAATTAACCCCCTCTTCCCTAATTAACCCCAGGCTCTTCACACATCCTGTCCTTCCCCCTTGCTTGCCCTCATCCTCCAGTGCTGTGGATGAGGGGAGGGGTCCATCAAAAATGCCAAAGCTGCAGCATCCTGGGGTGGCGCCCCGGGAGCACCCCTGGGGTGCAGGGGGTGGGCAGGGGCCAGCGGTCCTCCCTCCGGCAGATCTTCCAGCACATCATCCGGAGGGAGATCGTGGACGAGGACGCCCGGCACCTCTCACGGAAGTTTAAGGATTGGGCGTACGGCCCCGTCTACTCCTCCCTCTACGACCTCTCCTCTCTGGACACCTGCGGGGAGGAGGTGTCTGTGCTGGAGATCCTCGTCTACAACAGCAAGATTGAGGTGCCTGGAGGGGTCTGAGGGGGGACAACGCAGGGCTGGATCCACGCTGATGGTGCCCATGTCCCACCAGAACCGCCACGAGATGCTGGCCGTGGAGCCCATCAACGAGCTGCTGCGCGACAAGTGGCGCAAGTTCGGGGCCGTCTCCTTCTACATCAGCGTCATCTCCTACCTCTGCGCCATGGTCATCTTCACCCTCGTCGCCTACTACCGCCCCATGGAAGGCCCCGTGAGTCCCACGGCACAGCCCCACAGACTGGGACCCCCTGGGTTTGCCCCGTGCCACCTGTGCTGGCACAGCAGCTCAGCTTTGTCCTCTCCCTGCAGCCCCCCTACCCGTACACCACCACCGTCGACTACCTGCGCCTGGCCGGGGAGATCATCACCCTCCTCACCGGCGTCGTCTTCTTCTTCACAAACGTCAGTGCGGCGAGGCAGGGGGGGTACTCCCGTGGGGTAGCTGAGCCCTCATGGTCTCCATGCAAGGACCCCCTGCATAGGAGGCTTGGGGACCAGCGCAGTGGGTCTTGGTCCCCCCCAACTTGCCCCTCTCTCCCCCAGATCAAAGATCTGTTCATGAAGAAGTGTCCAGGCGTGAACTCCTTCTTCATCGACGGCTCCTTCCAGCTGCTTTAGTACGTGGGGAGCATCCCCGGGGCCGCCCGGAGCTGCAGCACCCCCAGGTTTGGGCAGTGGCTGTGGGTGCAGGGTCTGACACCAGTTCTCCACCAGCTTCATCTACTCAGTGCTGGTGATCGTGACGGCGGGGCTGTACCTGGGCGGCGTCGAGGCGTACCTGGCCGTCATGGTCTTTGCGCTGGTCCTGGGCTGGATGAACGCCCTCTACTTCACCCGTGGGCTCAAGCTGACGGGGACCTACAGCATCATGATCCAGAAGGTCTGGCAGGGTCGAGGGTCTTCTCCTTGGTCCTTCTATGGATATATGGCCCAAAAGGGGGGGTCCTCCGTGCTTTCTTCAGGGTTTCTTGTGGCTCACCGATGCCTTGCTCTCAGCCTGGCCGTCCCTGTGGCACGGCTCGATGATGGCTCCCCGCTGTGGTCCAGCACATCTCACCCATCTCTCCATCACTTGCAGATCCTCTTCAAAGACCTTTTCCGCTTCCTCTTGGTCTACCTGCTCTTCATGATCGGCTATGCCTCAGGTAGGTGCCTGGCCAGTGATCTCAGGGCAAGGACGAGCCCTGCAGCACGGTGTGGCATGGCCAGGCAGGGGGCTGTGGACCCCCAGCTCTGTCCTACCCTTCCGCAGGCTCAGCCCCCCTGTCCTTCCTCCCCCAGCTCTGGTGTCCCTCCTCAACCCGTGTCCCAGCAGCGAGTCCTGTGGGGAGGAGCCGTCCAACTGCACGGTGCCCACCTACCCCTCCTGCCGGGACAGCCAAACCTTCAGCACCTTCCTGCTCGACCTCTTCAAGCTCACCATCGGCATGGGCGACCTGGAGATGCTGGAGAGCGCCAAGTACCCTGGCGTCTTCATCATCCTCCTCGTCACCTACATCATCCTCACCTTCGTGCTCCTCCTCAACATGCTCATCGCCCTCATGGGTGAGACGGTGGGCCAAGTCTCCAAGGAGAGCAAGCACATCTGGAAACTGCAGGTACCACCCAGGGGCTCCAGGGGCTGTCTGTGCCTGGGATGGGGGGGCTGCAGCACCTCAAGCTTCATCAAAACAGCACCACCTGGGTGAGGGACCCCCGCACCTCTGTCCCCAAGTGGCTGAGGGGTCCTTGGTGTCCCCGGCAGTGGGCCACCACCATCCTGGACATCGAGCGCTCCTTCCCGGTGTTCCTGCGGAAAGCTTTTCGCTCGGGGGAGATGGTGACAGTGGGGAAGGGCACTGATGGGACCCCTGATCGCCGCTGGTGCTTCAGGTAAAGGCGGGAGCCCCAGAGAGTTCCCGGGAGCAGCCAAGCCTCTCCCACTGCAACCAGTGGCATTTTGGGGTGTCAGCACCGTGCGTTCATCATTTGCTGGGTGGTTTGTACTGGAACAAGGTGGCGTTGCTGGTGGTGGGATGGATGGCGCAGGGATGCAGAAGCTGCTGCCCTGTGTCCCAGCCCCTGTGGATCTGACCTTCCCTGCAGAGTGGACGAGGTGAACTGGTCCCACTGGAACCAGAACCTGGGCATCATCAGCGAGGACCCGGGCAAGAGTGACACGTACCAGTACTATGGCTTCTCCCACACCGTGGGCCGGCTGCGGAGAGGTGACCGTGGTGCCGTGGGCTGGGCCCATCACTTGGGATGCTGCTTCCAGCCCCTGATGGGTCCCGGGGCCAGATTTGCTTTGGGGACTGGGTGGTGTGGGACTGACCTGGGACAGGGTCTCTGACAAATACCCCCCATCTCTGCAGATCGCTGGTCCACGGTGGTGCCACGCGTGGTGGAGCTCAACAAGAGCGGGCAGCCAGAGGAGGTGGTGGTGCCGCTGGGGACCGTGGGGACAGGGGAGGCACGGGAGCGACGGCATGGCCAGGGCTCCAGCTCCCTGCTCTAGCACGGCCACGCTGGGAGCCAACAGACTTTGCCCGGACCCCCGGCACGGCTGTGGCACAGCCGGCAAAACCACAGACTGGGCTGGATGGTGCTCATCTGCTCCTCAGGGATTTGTGCAGCTGCTGTCCCAGTGCGGGTCCAGTCTGGTCAGGAGGTCCTGACCCTGCTCCGGTGGCGCTGGGGGGGCTCCAGCTTGCACATATGAGCTCCAGCGCCACTGCTTCACTTCGCCATGCCGGGGCCATCCGCTGTGCTGGGAACCTCTGCTGCGGACAGAGTGCTGAGAACAGGGCCCTCTCCACCCACCAAGGTCAATGGTTTTTTGCCACCCAATTTTTGCACAAGATTTATACGACTATTTATTCAGTAATAAAGACTGATCTGCCACCGTCACCTCCTCCCGGCATTGACTGATTGCAACTGGGAGGCAGGAGCCTGCTTCTCCCTGTGCCGTGCTATGCTGTGCTGCCCCATGCCGTGCCATCAGACACTGAACGTGCTAAGCTCACACTCGTCTGCAGATGGATCCAGCGTTGCCCTCCTGGCCTTGGCTGCTTGGGAAATGGGGGTTGCCTGGCCCCGGCAGCCCCATCCATGCTCAACCAGCAGGGCATGGCTGCAGTGTATGGGTGCAGTGCCTGGCTGTGGTGTATGGGTGCAGTGTACAGGTGCAGTACACGGCTGCAGCACATGGTGATAGTGCATGGCTATGGTGCACGGCTGTGGTGCATGGCTGCAGGGCATGGATATGGTACATGGCTGCGGTGTATGGCTGCAATGTAGGGCTATGGTGCATGGCTGTGGTGCTGGGCTCTGGTGCACGGGTGCAATTCATGGCTGTAGTGTACAGGTGCAGTACGTGGCTGTGGTGTACAGGTGCAGTACGTGGCTGTGGTACGCAGCTGTGTTGCAGGGATGTGGTGCATGGCTGCAGCATAGAGGTGCAGTACATGGCCACAGTGCAGGGCCATGGTGCATGGTTGTGGTACATGGCTGGGGTGCAGGGCTGCAGTGTAGAGGTGCAGTACATGGCTGTGGTGCATGGTGATGATGCAGGGCTATGGTGCACAGCTGCAGTGCAGGGCCGTGGTGCTCGGCTGTGGTGCATGGCTTCGGTGTTGTAGAGGTGCGGTGCACGGCTGCGGTGCAGGCTCGGGGCCGCCGGCCGCCTCC
>NW_010181586.1:0-77580 GCF_000695765.1 Mesitornis unicolor
GGAGGGCGGGCAGGTGCATCTGGCGGGGACGGGCGGCTGCGCCCCCCGGCCAAGTCCCCCCCGTGCGGGTTCGTCGGTTTTGCGGGATGACTTTAATGCCGCCTTGCGCCAGGGTTTATTCGCTTAGTGACAATTAGGACCGAGTTATTAGGAAATTATTTTTTCAGTGAGAACAGGGGTTTTAAAGTTAGCACTTGCAGCGCAACATGTCTCGTAATTAAAATGATCTGGATGTAATCGCCAGGCTGTGTAAACACTTACTAATTGTATGACACTAATACATTTCGACGCAGTCCCGCTCCAGCCCAAGCAGCTGGCTGCGCTATATGGGAGTCGCGATAACCCGCCTTATCGTGTGGGGTTCGTGGAGGACCCCAGCTGTCAGCGAGCTTTCCTGGAGGGCCGACACCTCGAGGAGGGGCGCACAGCGCTGGGCAGGTCCTGCTGTTTGGAGGGGATGTAAAGCTAAACACTTGCATATTGCCATGGTGAACCTTCCAAAGGGAATAAAAGTAACACCCCGGTTTTTTGTGGTTGCACCTAAGACTGTATTTTCCCTTTAGTTCTTGAGATTGAGTGTCAGAATAAAGCTCATGGTGCCTAAACACAGAATTTAGAGGTGGAGATGGAGGAAAGAAAAACCTAGTCGTGGCTCCGAGCCTATAAATTCCTGTAGATGAGTGAGGGCGCTGACATGGTGAAGCCTAAGCAAGCGAATAAAGGTCCACGAAGTCTCGTAACAGTGTATTTATTCAGCCCGTTTTCTACAGCAGGCAGTCACAGGGCAGAGTCTATTATTGGCTCAGGTTGCTGTTCTGACTATAGATGTGTTCATAAACGATGTGATTTACAAACTAAGAATTTTATCTTGTTATTTGTCATGTGTGTTTTCCAGTTGATGATGCACTAAACTTTAAACACTGTTTTTTGGTTTGTATAATAGCTCCTTTTTTATTGAGTCATCCTGTGATGATGTAATAGGGGAAGTATTATAGTCTAAACCATACATTTTCCATGTAGCTAGCCTCAGTTTATTAAGCACTAATATATTAAGGTTAAACAATTGTATTTTGTTCTAGGTATCAATCTTCTGTGCAGGGTATAAAACATGGGTACATTTTGTATCCTCTTGTGTTGAACAAGAGAATAAAAAAATTATAGTACAGTACAATGTAATTACAAAAATGCGTTACAGTAGTTTATAGGGATGTGAAGAATGAAATGGTGTATGTATTGAAAATACACTGCATTCATTGCATCACCTCTTTTTAATGAGGCACTCTTAATCTCTTCGGTTTTAACCTCTTATTTTCAAACACAGTGAGGGCTTGAGTGCTGTCTAATCTTGCAGGACAGCATGCTGAAGTGCTTTGTGGAAATACTCTTCAGATACAACTTAAAAACTTTGCAGGACTGAAGTTTGACCACTAATCCCAACTCTCACTGGTTTTACATAAATCTTGTGGCATTCCAGTGACAATTTTCTGTCTCTCTCAGAAGTAGGCTAATTGTTAGCTGGCTTATGGGATTGTTGTGTAAATTAATGTTTGTGGAAGAACTGGGAGGGTATCAGATGAGGGATTTAAGATAGCTTGCTTGTGCCTCCCTGTCTGGGTGTGTATGTGTGTCCCTACTGGGGACATACCCCATGTAGCTTATTGAAGCAAGTTTTTTGTTGGTTGGTTGTTTTTTTTTTTTAATTTTTCTAATACTATTATAGAATAGATTTATTGCCTTGGCTTCAATAGTAGTTGTATTATTTGCTTGATCTCTATGCAGATATGCAGCTAGGAACTCTAACCTGACTCACTAATAGCGTTTATAAATCAATTTCAAGGAGAAAAGGTGGTGGGGGTAATCTGATTTACCAGATTTGCGGGCAGCTCTGGAACATATGTTCAGAGGAGCAGTTTTCTTACGGCTAAACAGATGCTCTGTGGAAGATAATTTTTGATTCTTTTAATGGTCCATTTAAGTTGAAGAGCATCCTCAGGTTCTCATTTGAAGCTGTCTGTCTATAGAAGAGAGCAGTTGCTTCCTTTGGAATAAATGTTCTAACACTTTCAATAGACTGAATTCCCATGTTTAAAGTTAGTCCAGGATACTGAGTTGAGATTAATATGATTATTATTTTAACTTGATTTGAAACAATAATCATTATCTACACAGTCTTAAATACAAAGTCTGATGTTTCCTAGAAACCGGAAAAAGGAGGAATAAAAGAGACATTTTTTAGCAAAATAATAAAAAAATTTAGCAAAATAATAAAAAATAATAAAATTAAAGAAAAAATATCTGACCATTCTGCAGTACAATGACAGTAGATAGGTCCTAATTTAATTAGGGCAGTCTTGCAGAATGTCTTGGTCTGTTTTTTTATCGTGGTTTTTTTATTCATCATGTGTTTTTGAATTATTTGAGGGACGCAGCTATTTTATTAGACATGGATGGTGTGTTAAATGGACTGTCCTGGATGGACAACAGCGTATGTTTGAGAAAAGTTTAAAACCAGGCTCAGGACAAATCAGGTACCACTGAGTAGGATCCATCATTTGGCTGCACTTTTTCCATTGTGCTGTTTGGGGGTTTTTGTGTTGGTTTTCTAGTCGTATGAAAAATAAACCAATTTTGCAGCTTAGGGAGATTCTGTACTAGTGGTCCCAGTATAATTGTATAGTACTGTTTTGTGACCCTAAGGTTGTAATGTGATATAAATCTATTTAACTTCTTCTGGTCCAGATAGTAAACAAACAGGATGCCTCCCAGTTATTGACTAAGGTAACTGACTGCTTTCAATTACCCTTTCACTTTGAGCTTTATTAGATGTTGAGCCCCTCTAATGAGACACTTTGTGCCTCAATTTTCCCTGACCTCTACTTTGGAAGAGTGATTCTGCCAAGCTGAGGTCACTTTTGACTGCTCTTCCTCAGGATGAGGAAGCAGTCCTGACAGCACGGCTCTCCAGAGCTCAGGTAGTCGCTTGCTCTTAATGGATGTAATTTGGATGCCAGGAAATGTGAGTGTTTGGGCGTGCCAAGGTGTTAAACTGCAGGTTTCAGGCAATGCACAGTCTGTTTTGTTATGCCTGGTATGCTTTCTGTTTTAAGGTATGTCACTATAGGACCTCTTGCCTGTTATTCTGTGGAGGTGGTGAATGAGATGATCTTGTGCATCCGCTTGCCAACGTAGGCTGCTCCTTATATTCTTGTAAACCTTGCTTTATGTACTTCAGCTGGTGGAGCTTTGAGTGCTTTCCTTCACAGACTATTGCATAGATTACTCGACTTCATAAAAAACATCATCGATGTTTTGTTACTGCTCAACATCTCCCCACGCGTAGCCCACGTATTTAATTTACTCGTTTGCTTCTACGTTAACATCTGCCCTTACAGATTTTCTTATTTGGAGTTATCAAAAGGAAATGTAGTTTCCTGAATTTGTGATGAACAATCTGTTGAAATCGGCTGTTTAGCACATGTTTATGGTATGTTCACATTAAGCAGCTTGGACTTGCATTTCAGCACCAAAAATGCAGGCACTTCGTAGCTTGCAGGTCTTCCTAAATGACTGTGGCCACCTGTACTCATCGTACTTTGGTTTCGCCCCTTCTGGTTTCTGCCTTCACTGCCCTTGCTGTATTTCGACAGATGCGGAAAGGGCTTTTGTACCAGAGGGTGGCCCAAGGGCACACAGATGAGAAGCGACAGGCAGCACGGGTGCCTTGATGTCTCCCTTTGCCTGCAATGACACGTGGCAGAGGTTGGGCTGAGCTTTGCCTTGGTGTCCTGGCCTACTTGGGAGAGCTTGGCTTCTGCTGCCAACTGCAGTGGCTCCACCTCTAGAGAACCAAAGCATTTGAGCTCAGTGAGGGCGGAATGGCTTTCACTGCAGGAGAGGTGTGCAGTGCCAGCGCTTCCCAATGTGTCCCATCCTCCCCAAGTTACCTGGGCTTCTGAGGATTTGTGCTTCGCAGAGATGCCACAAGGGTTGGCTCTGCTCCTGTTTAGCTCAGGAGCAAGTTAAAAATCTAACACCCCTTAGTGTACCACACCTTTCTTTGTCATGTCTTTTTCACTTCTTCTTTTGATGTCCATCATTGTCCGTCTTGTTTATCCTGTGTGGGTCATTGCAAATATCTTGCATATTGGAGGTATTCTGCTAATAGGAGTTTTGGGACTATGCTGCTAATTTAGGAGACCCATCATGAGTACTAAAAGTGGATCTGTCTGCCTTTCTATAATGTATTTGATTATGATGGATTCACAGCCATTTAATATTTTTGTTTTCAGGCTCCAAGTAGGAAGTGCTGTTAGCTGTAGTGGGGGCAGAACTCTGCAAGTATTGAACTTTTTGCTGTTATTTTCAAATGGATAACCTTTTAAAAACTGAGAATTAGGATAAACATTAAGGAAATGAGCAATACAAAGGCAGGTCATATTTAAAAATAATTTGGATAGATGGAATGTTTTTATTCCTCTCAAGCTATTTGTGAAATGCTATTCTGTTAATTATTGCAGTATTCATGGTATCATGTACATATTGGTAGTTACAAATAATTTTACTCCTAGTATCTGGCACAAGGTTGTCAGAACCCTTCTCTTAAATTAAGCAAAAGTGCAAGTATGATTATTAAGCAGCAGGCAATTTTTTCCCCTCATTTATCAGTCTTGTGCTCCGTTTGCTTAAAAGGCAATATAATAAAGTAGTTATCTGCTGAGGATGAAATCTTGACTGCTTATATAAGAAAAAATAACAGCTTTCTTGCATTTACAGGGCCACTTTTCATGGAGACTCTTTCTGAAGCATGTAAAATGGGAAACTGTATTTTACTGTGCATTTGGAAAGTAGATTAATAAAGTATAGCAGGCCAATTGGCTGATAAATAACTAATGTTCCAAAGTAACTCTCATTTAATTACGCTTTTTACTTCTTGAGCTCAAATCTAATTATGATTTTGGTTCTTTTATCTGTGACTTTGTTTAGGTCTCAAAAATTTAGCTGAAACAAAATCTACCATAATAAATTCTGATTAAATGTGTGTATTTGGGTCTTAAAACAGTTAGACTTGTAATTTAATTTACTTGACTGTTATTGCAAAGAGTTTGGAGTAGGATAATGTATTCATTATGCTTCTCTGTCCATTTGCATTACATGACACAGCAAATATTCGATATTCCATATGATAGAAACTCATCAAATATTTCACCAGACAAGAAGCAAAGTTGCTTTAGTTGATTTTTTTATATCTGATCTTCAGTCAAGGAAGTCTTCATTCCTGGTCTTGACGCTTCCTCTGTGCATGAATATGTGGAATCAGCAGTCTTTGATTAGGGGAATATTTAGCGTGTTGCCTCCAAAAAGATTGTCTGAAATATTCAGAACCTTTACAAACGCTTTATGTTAGCCTGTGTGTGTGCGATTAAAACTGGCTTATTGCAGCTTTATGAACAAGTTCTGTGCATCTGGGCAGGAGGAAAAACACTTTTCGTACTCTGTTTCTGCTTTTAAGTAGGACAAAACCCAGAATAATACAGCTTATTAGCGTTTTTCATATCTAAAGGAAATAAGTTGAACCATCCCCCAAATTACAGATGCTCCTTCATTCTGCTGTGTGCGTGTATAGCGATCCTCTTTCAAGTAAAATACTTCCAGTAACGTGTTTTGATCTCGAGTATTTGTGGAGCATCTGTAGAACCAAACTGACTGTTTTCCAAGAAGATCTCAGCAACTTTACTGGTGTTTCTAAGAAGATACAGGAAAAGTAAACGCATCTCTAAAAATGTGTCTTGCTCATGCCTTGCCCTCATTTCTTGAGGCCTGTCCCTAAATCCCAACTGTGGCCTACCTGAATGAAGAACCCAGGCCAGAACGTGGGCAAGCTGTAAAGCAGGATTGTGATGGAGGGGACAACTGGGCTGTGGCCCTTTACAACATTTGGCTGGGATTTGTTTGTTTCAGGGTTTTTTTTCCACTGCATCATCAGTAAGCCTAAGAGTATCAAACCTACTTTAAGTTTCCTTGAAGTGAAAACAAGGCTTTCTGCTGGGGCTCTTGCATTGGCGTGGCCGTTAGCTCTTTCCTGCTGTGTAGAGAGTGGCACTGATGACCAACGTGTCCCGTGAGATGGTGTTTCTCACCTTCCATGCCACTGTGCCCATGGCCAGTATAATGTCTTGGCTGCCTTGCTGCTTTTGGCCTGGGTGCTGTTCCTGGAAGTGGTGGGGGGATGTGGAGTGATGGCACATGCCCAGCCTCAGGTCCTGTGGTCTAGTGTGTTGCCCTACTCTTTATTCTACAGACAAGCCATGAGTGCAGAGTCTTACAGTGTGCTTTGTTGTCTGCCTCATTTTTTTTCCAGAAATCACTCATTCCCTGTGTTTTCACCTCCTTCTCCCCAGCCCTGGCAGAACAAAGCTGGAGCACCACAGCATCCGTTTATATTTGGATATGAATTACTGTGCGTACATTCAACTACCTTTACAAATAACATTTTGGACCTAGAAGAGTGTGAGCAGTCTGACCCTCTCTTTTTGTTTCAGGAAACTGTGTTATCTAAGGAGAGGCTAAAATTAGAAATGATGTGGGGAGGGTTGCATATTTCGTTTTGTTTTGTTTTTTGTTGGTTTTTTTTTTTTTAAACTGAGCAACTCTCCTAATGGATGAATCATGTGGGTGTAACTTAGGGCACTTGATAGCAAGTAGTCTGTATGAAGGTATATGTGGAATAAGATTACCAGGATCATTTAGAAACTATTTGGAACTACTGAAACGTGAACTTAATCTATTGTAAATATTTGTTACTCATGATCTAATATATCAAAATACATTTTGTCAGAGTTAGGCAAATGAAGGTAAGATAAAAGGTGCAAGTTTTGAACAGTGGGTTACTGAGCATTGGGAGAGCTGCAGGTGCAGTTGGTAGAGTGAATATTTTCTGTAAAAATAAGTATTTTCTTGGAAAATAATTTTCGAGAGCACAAGGGAAATAAGAGCTAGTGTTAGACTAAAATGAAGGAATGGGACTGAGAAATAGTCAGAACAATTGGAGACTGCTGAAAGAAACATTTTAGATTTGGCTTAATTTTAATAAACTTTCTGAATTTCTGTGTTGCACTGCTTTGTTAATCTAAAACTGGATGTTTTAAATTTCATGTGAATGAGATCACTTAAATCTTTAGCCTCTTTTTAACATAAAGATTTTTTTTCTGTCTTTCCTGGTGTTTGACTCAATCATTTTTTTTTCTCAAATCATCTTTGTTTTACCAAAAGTCACAAGACACATACATGAATCTGATTTGGTGGCTTGACCTGAATCAAGTTCCTGTCTTCCTTTCGGGAAGACCGTCTTTCTGTTTATCTGCTAAACCAAGATATTAGGCAGTACTTTTACACTACTCATGAAGCGCCTCTTCACTTGAGGTTTTGAGCTCAAAACAGTCCCAGTTTTTCCAAAGCTGCAATTGGTTAAAAAAGTTACCAGGTCTAATGAGACTATTTAGTTTTCTTTGGATTGGGTTAGGCAGGAAGTGTGACTAGGCAATGACAAAGGTCTTCTCTAGCTTTGGTTATGTGAACAGCTTTTTAAAGATAGCAGTATAATTGAAAACATAGCAGTAAAGGCCGTCCCCACCCCCTGGTCCACATTACTGACTCCTGATACGACAAGCAAGAAAGTCAAAATGTGGGAGAGATGAAAACAGCATGTTGCAGAATTTCTGACTTGGTATTTCTTGAAGGACTGATAATTTCAGTCACAGTCATTTAAACCGTACGGTGAGAGATAGAAATGTTTGCCTTTCCCAGGAAAGCTATTGCTTTAAGTAACAGTTATAATAATATCATGAAATACAGTGATCCCAAGTGATGTCCACCTTTGGCCTAGTACATGCGTTTCCTTTAGAAAGGCAGCTTCTGAGTCCCTTAGTATGTATTATTTAATACACAGAAGGTGATTTGCTGAATGACTTCAGTTTAAGAAGCCTGAATAAGTTGCATGAAGTCTAAAAAATGTGCTCTGTTGCCCTTCTTTTCTTAAAAGGGAACGCTGTTGCTGAATTACAGTGTCAAAGGCCTTATGAACTTCTTAAAATCTTTGCACTGGAAAAAATCCATTAAAAGCTGAAAATTTTGGTGCTAGTCATTTGATAGTGTTCAAAAGTTACTGTATAGTATGTTTTCTTTTGAGATATATTCATGTGCTTGTAAGATAAATATTTGCTTAGGTAATAAGCTGAAGGAAGTATGAAGTGGCATGGTTATTAGGCAGTTTTTATAAAGGTAGTGGAAGTACACTTTTAAGGAACATTCCTTGTATTTTGTTTCAGCCATTAGCATATCTAAGGTCTTTACTGCCATAAAAAGGTACTTAAACTCTTGGTATCGCAGTTGTCGTTCGCACTTGCATTTGTATGATAAGGTACAAAGCAACCCTATTCAGTCATTGTGTTTGGGACATTCTGGTGGCTGCCGTTGGTCTTCGAGCCCTCTCCATTCATTCACAATTGTATCACCCTCTCTGCCAGTAAATTCTTGGTGTTATTGGGTACTTGTTGTCACAGTACTTCAAAGATCTTTGTGATGTTAACAAACACTAAAAAAAGACCTCACTCCTCTCTCTATTTCTACATTTGTAAATGGGGAATGTTGCTAGGAATGTGCCGAACTTTTGGCTGTCATGCAATTTATATCCAAAACTTGCTGAAAATACCAGAGTATCTTCCGATATTGTATGTGGTGGTGTGCCTGGTGACATGATGATGAAATAGCATACTCATCAGCTGATGGCAATCAGTATCTTCAGACTGTTAGGTAATTGTGGAGAATATTGACTTGAAGTCGATATGAAGCTTGCTCAGGAAAAAAAAATTGCATGATGTATGGAATGGCAGCATCACGCAAACACATGTGAGAAGTAATTCAGCAGTAAGTGGCTTTATCATGCCATAACTCCTTAGGCAGTATTTCTCTAGCATACAAACGTGGTTATGGCTATGCTCCACTGGGCTGTTTATGTGCTGCAGCAGTAAGATTATCGGTTACTGTTAATAACTCCAGTTCGTGGCTTTTTCCCCTGAAAATGATTCGAAGGCTGTGTTTATTGCCATTACTAATCAGAGGGACATTTTATGGGAACATCCTTTCTGTGCTTAGTTGTTGTTCAAGTTCAAGTTGTCTTAGCCCTGCTAGCAGCTTTTGTTTAACAGCAAAGCCGTATTTATGTTCCCGGTGATTCACAAAAGGGGACTATGCCGTTCACTTAGGCATGTGCTGGCTTGAAAATGAAATAGAAGCAAGTGCAGATATCTTGAGGGAAACTTAATGCTGGTTTTTTGAAACAGCCATTATTTCCCATTTAGGAAAAACAAACCCCCCAACCCTACTTCTGTTTGTTAACCATGTGGCTGGCCTGAACAAAGCTTCTTTGGCATGGGGACCTGGGCCCGAGGACAGCGAAGCTGAATAAAATCATGTTTTGGATTCTGTCTCTTGAGCTTGTTCACTGCTCTCGGTAGAGCTGGCTGTGAAAGCTGCGTCTGGTTGCTGACCTGGCCGCTGAACAGAAGCTTCAGCAAGTGGTTCTGGCTTCTGCTGCTGCTCCTCCTGTTGCCTTTCCCTCCACACCCTCTCCAAAAGTGCTGCCTGCTCAGCCCCAGCTCTTTGTCCTGCTGGGGACTGGGTATGTTGGGTTGGTAATGTAGAGCCTGAATGAAGGGGTGGCTGATCTCCGTCACTATCCTCTCTCCCGTCATTATCCTTGCTCCCCAGTCTGGAAAACTGGGATGGTAGTATATCCTTCCTTCCACCCTTGTGAGTCTTATTTATTTAGTCTGTAAACTTTTTTAAGTAGGGACTTTCTTTTTCTACGCCTGACACAATGCTGTAGCGATGTTGGCAAGAAGTTTGTGTGATAAACCTAACTTGAAAATGTTCAAACAGGAGGTTGTCAGCTGGAAGGACTTTGGTTATCTGTCACTCTTCTTATACTGCCTGGTTAATTGCTTTCTTTACTGCACCACTCCATATTATCCTTCAATATATAGGTTACACCCACATGCTGACAGGTGACCTACGCCTTCATTTGCTTCACCTTTGACTTTGGCCCTCCTGTCATATGATATCCATGTCCATTTTAGACACCCTGAGCAACTGAGGGGGTGAGGTGATGGCAGCAGGGGATTGCAATGCCCTGGAATTATCTGGGAGGTGATAAAAACCCTTATTCTTTCAGGTTTCATCATGAAGCTGGCAGGTGAGCAACCTGTGGGGCAAAAAATGAGGGTTTGACAGTCACACCAAAACCAGTCTTTTCTGTAGATGGGGTTCAATAGAGTTTCAGCCAGCAATTGTTTGCTCTTAGTTCCTTTGAACTGAAAGCTGTAGGAAAGTAAAACAGTGCTGAATTACAGGGTTAATCTGGCATGGGTTTGGAGGTTAAGGCTCCTTCACATAGACAGCATAGGCTGAAGCCTGTGGATCTTCATTCACAGTAAGGCTTCTGTGTATGCGTGGCAGGGCAGGCCTGAAGAGGGAGCAGGGACGTTCTTCAGTGTAAAGACAAGACATAGAGAAAAGCCTTACATTTTATACAGGCTTTTATTGGCAGCTTTGCATACTGTATACACAGGCCCTGAAGGAGATAGTGCAAGAAGCTGTGTTATCTATATAGCACTGCTCCTTTCCCGTTGCCTGCCAAATCTTGAGACAACACCCCCTATCCCCCAAACCTACGCACCACCATAAACACAGTGTAACTAATTACCAGCTTCTCTAAAGGCAAGCATGAAGCATTGAGCCACAATGACCAGCACTATTGCTTCCTGACTTTTTTTTTTACATTATTATTTATTTTAAAGGAGGCGGGTGACAGCAAATGGTGCTTATTCAAAATGTAGTGACTTCTCAGTGCTGTTCCAGCCTGGGGAATAAAATGAGCAGGGAGCAAAGTCTGCATTGCAAGTCACAGTAAAGGATTTCAGGTGCAGCAATGACTAATGTGGAGCAGAGATCCACCTAAAAACAGAGCTGAAAGAGGAAGGGTGTCTGCAGCCAGACCTGTTAAAACCTTTAAGAAGAATTTGTGCCAATAGGAAGTCATTATAGAGCATTCCTTCGAAGGCAGTCGATATGGTGGATACCATGCAAGTGTAAAATGATTTTGTGTTGTATTGCATTTTGAGTAGGTTACAGCCACGGAATGAGCCCAGGGAGTCTACGTTGAGCTCTGTGCTCCTGTTTCCTTGCGTTTTTTAGATTCTATTTGTACCTTACTTAACAGATTGAGTGCTCTGGCTTTTGTACCAAAATAACTCCAGCTTCAAAATCATTGAAGTCTGATAATATGTATAGAACTCTTATCAAAATGGGGTTCACTTCCTGCCTGAGATCTTTGGGTACTGCTTTGTGAAATTACCTTTGAGGAAAATATGATATAAACTGTGTGTGGTATGAAACTTTATTTCTCTTAAAAGGGAATTTCATGATCATTTCACTTGGGTTCTACTTCTGTTAGTTGGTGGATTAAGCAAAATAAATGGTCAAACACTTATTAAGGTACAAGGACAGCAAAGTAAGCATTTGTTCTTATATTGTTATTTGTGTAGGTAGTTAGTTCTGATTTACAAAGTTGCAAGGAGATATTTGGTGGGCAAATCTATTTCAGTACACTCTGTTTTGAAAGTATTTATTTAGTTTGCTCACATACCAGGAGTTGTTGTAGGACATAGAGTAAAGCTGTGGAATATGAAATTACTGTACTGAAGGAAAATAAATAGGAGGCCTCAACCTAGAGATATACTAGCTATTGAGAGTCAAAACATCTCCTTCTCCATCCTGGAGAAAGGAAATGCTTTAGTGCTTGTGGTGGTAGGTATACTATAGCTTGTGGTAGCTAAATATGAATTGCATACAGGAAGTTCAGAGAAGGTTTTTGGCTGGGTGAGCTCCTGGGAAATGCAGTCATCAAAAGAAATTTGATTTACTTCTAATAGACGAGACAGTGATTAGAAGAACAATCCTTTCTAGCTTGTTTTCCTAAAGATCAAGGCTTGCACTGTTACAGTGTGTCTCTGTCTCCACTGGTGACAGAGCTGTAAAGATCTCAAGGATATGAAATTCATGGGAATAGGTGTTCAGAAGCAGGGTTGCCATTGCTTCAGGGAAAGGCTGAAGCACCAGCACGTTCCCCTGTGGAGACTAGAGTCTTCCTGTGGTGGAGGAAGGCACAGGTGTCCCCGCAGGGGCAGCAGCTCCAGCCAGCCCTGTGCTTGGTACCAGGGTCCCACAGGAGCCTGCAGAGCCTGGAGAGACCTGGTTTTGTCAGTGCCCTTGTTTGCACAACAGCTTGTTGCTTTTGTAGCATGCTTCACTAGTTAACCCTGTGGACTCACTGTGAGATATTTGCCTTGCTATTTGGTAGAAATAAATACAGACCATTTTTTGTTTTTCCTTATTCTGGGCATTTCTGAGTGTTTTGGTGTGCTTAGACCTTACTGTGTTTGGGTAAAGAAACTGCTGCGCAACTTTGGTTAGTGCATTGATACTGCAAAATGTCCGAGACTGGCCACCCAAAAACCTGCTTAACCCACATTAAAACCTGACTCGGGCCCTGAGAAGTGCTGCTGGACTTCTTTCTGCTGGACAGGAATTGCTGTCATCAACTGGAGAAACAACCTCACTTCTGAACAGCTGTAACTCTGGATCCGGCTGAAGAGAGGTCTGTTTTGGTTGGAGAGGTCCAACTGTGTGTGCATTTGGTGTTGGTTGTCAGGTTTATTATTAATTTTGGACATTGTTATATACCCACAGTAACAATGCGGGCATTGTCACCACTAACATTTTCACTTTCCTGTGTTGCCACTGTGCTCATTTAATGATTTTTGCAAAAGCTGTAAGTTATGGGAACCTTTTCATGTGCAAACTGTGAGGAAGACGGGAATCTCTTGTTAAGAGCTGCGTATGTTTGTTGTTCCCATAAGTGATGGGAATGATGAAAACTTTTCAAATCGCTTCATTGGCGCTGGCAATCGGTATCTACTGAAGATCTGTGCTATTTCTCAGAATCACTTCCCCCAGTTGAGGCAGTCCTACTGTTTGGTTTGTGTTTGTATTATGCATTTGCTGGAAGGAGAGTGCTATTGTGTGTTTTTTGAGGGCGATTACAAACATAAAATAGATTCTCTTGAGAATGCTTTGTCTGCACTCATCACAATTGGTAATTGTTTTGTGTTGTGTAAGACTTCGCATGCTGTGCCGCTTGTTTGGCAGCTTGTACGTGTGTGTGAACCTCAAAATGGATTCCCACCTCCAGCCTTTTATCATTGATGTTTTAAAGGTGAATCCTAGAACAAAGCATAAAACTCCTCTGAACTCACGTATTGCTAGATGATGAACATTTGCCAGATTAAGGGTAATTTTTTCAACCATTTTGGAAACATAGTTTGCTGCATTTTAATGGATTACTCCTCCAAGTAGGACCTGGAGGAAGTAGTTCTTGAAAATGAAAAAAACCCAAACAATTACTTTCTGCATGGAACTGGATTAAAATAGTGTAGTTGTGTGCAAGGTGGGTGTCATATTTTTGCGCCAAGTCCACTTGCAGTGGTCATTCCAAAATGCCAAGGTAAAAGGATCCATAACACTCACACATCCTATTAGCAGACTGCCTAGAGGTAGAGATGGGCAAGATGCATGGAAAAAATGAGGCTTCTGCCAAACACCTTCTTTGTAGGTCATTTATTGTAGTTGAAATTACAGGGAGCATTAGAGCAAGCGGTCTATTAGCAAAGCCATGAAAACAAACCATTTGCCACTTCTAACAAATGTTGGACAAAACTACGCTCCAAATTTTACAAATAAGCGAAGGCTTGGCGAAAAATGAGACCTGGGTTTATCTGCATTTCATCAGGTACATGGCGTCCTGGAACGAAGCCCACTGGCAGAAACATGGGGAGTGTTATCCTTTGCAGCACTGGGAATGTTCTCTGCTGAATTTGGCGCCAATGACCGAGCTTTGCTTGTTAGCTGAAGTTCACACAGACTCCTTGCCAGGCCTGCCCAGAATGCTGTCTCCTCTGACTTCCTGTGGTCTTGCATAATGTTTCCTTGCTTCTTGTATAACGGCGGCTTGATCTGGTCACTGCCCAGTTTACACGGTTGACGTTTTAAAAGGCCGGTCCTGCAAACGTGCAGCCAAGCCATGACAGTGGCCAGAGGTGTCCCGGCGGTGACGCCGATGGAAGCGCCTTTCCAGGGGGAAGCCGCCAGCGGTGGGGGCGTATGGCAACGCTGAAATGTCTCTAGGCAATCAAGTTGGCCGCCACAGCCTCGTGATGAGATAAGCGCGAGGCACGACTTCAGATTGACTGCGCTGTTGAAATACGCACCGCCGTAGCTCTAATTTCTGTAACAAATATAGGTGTTAATTAAGGAGGGAGTAAGCAGCACTGTGGGCAGTGTATAAATGAATGAGCATGTTTTCAGAGCACTGTGAAATTCTCATTATTGCTAGTAGTCACTCAGTTAAAAGTCCTTATATTTACATTGAAAACATGCACTAGGTATCCAGAGTATTAATTTGAAGACAAGGATAGAAAGTCAAGGCATTTAAGAAAATATTAATTTAATTCTCATGATTTTTAATGCTTCCACACAAGTTGTTTCTGCAGTTGTCTGCTGTTAAAATATGCATTAATTTTGCATTACTTGAAGCAAGTGTATTTATTAATGTTTGCAATTTATTAGCTTGGATTACTTGTATATATGTTTTGAAAGTTAATTTCATAGCAGCTTGTGGCACATAAATGCATTTATGCTGAATATTTTTCAAATATTTGTGTTTGCACATGTATTTATAGATAGATAAATAGATATAGATAGATTTATAGAATTACACTGCATGTAATTACAGAGCTTTGTCAGTAACGCATTTTCAGAAAGACACTCATCTAATGTGACACTTTCTGGGACCCACTTTTAAATGCAGTTCTCAAACTGTTACTCGTGTTCTTTGGCAGCCCTGTTCCTGGCATGGTTTTGAAAAGCTGAAGAGTAGAGATTACAGAATAGTTGCTTCAGTGTGTTTTAAAGTTTACTCAACAGACTGTACTGATTTGTGTGTTACAGTTCTCAGGTCTTGTGTGATCTTCCAGTTAAATGCTATCTCCTGTAAAGAAACAGAAGAATCATTTTAAGGGAAAGTATTAGAATTGACTTAGTCATCACAGTTACACGGTATCTTGTTTAAATTATCTCCTACCATCATCTCTTCCATGAATCCAGGTTACGCAGTTGTCATAGTAACTTTGACATCGAAAAGTTCATGCTGCCCACACATGACTTCTTGAAACACTGTCTATTAATCTGATTAATTTAATGGAAACTACACTTTTACTGGTTAATGTCTGTTATGAGGCAGCTTTTGTGGCCATTTAAAAGGGTTTTATTACCTTGTATTCTTAGGATCAACATATTAATTACTACAGCCTAGCTAATATAATGCTTGGAGAGTTGTCAAAGTAACATAGTGGCGTCTGACATCTAGGAGACCATTTTATAGCACTGTGAATACCAGTACGTCTAGAGGGGGTGTGTATTAAATATACTGCATTTTTGGCAGATGGGTGCAAAGCCAGAGTTCCTCGTATGGCTTGACCATACGGTGCTAGCAGCATGGATGCCAAATAAATCGGGTTCACCTCAACACGTTTTTGCTGGTGATGGAGAAGCTACTTCATGTGCCACTACTAAGCTTGCTTCTCACTGGTGGGTTTGGAGCCCTGGATAAGCCATACAAATATGAATTGCATGGTAGAAGCTTATAAAGTCACAGATTTGGAAATTTTTTCAGCATGTAAAATAGAGGTTTAGAAACTCCTGATCAAAATAGATAGGCTCAACAACAGTAAAGAACTGCTGGCCTTGATTTCTAAGTGAGTGTGTGTCCTGGCAGTGTTAGAGACACGAGTGCTCTCTGAATCCAAATGTTGCCGAGTGTTGGGGATGTCCACGCTCAGCTGGTCATATTCTCCCTGCTTTTATTCTTTTCTTTTTCTTGGGTGATTTAGAAATGTGCAAATGGGCACTGCAGATTTAAGGGATTAATCCTTATCTGCACAGGCAGGCACATATCTGCAGCGTTCAGTGGGAGTTTTACCTGAATAAACAGCTCAGGATTGTGTACTTGTATATGTGCCTAAAAATGGATCTCGGTCAAGTAAACAAGTGTGTAGCTGTACACAGTAATCTACTTTTGAAGCCGGGGAACACCCTGTGTTGCTTAGTACATGGCCACGTCTCCAGCTTCATGTGAGCCGGTGTTAAGGATGCTGATCACCGATCCACATGTGTCTCACCACAGGAGAGGAGTGATAGATATCTCTGAGGGGTACAGCAGCCTCCGTCACTCAGCTTTTGGTGCGGTGAGATACCGCTCTCCTTTGAAGGACGTGATAGAGCAAATACGTACTTTCAAAATGCCTGTGCTCACAGATAAAGGCCGAAGGGAGCTGCTTGCCTACCACTGGGTGTTTTCAGCCCTACAGGCCTACCCCTTCCTGAAGCTGAAGATCTTGCTCGGTGTTTCTCAAGCTGAACTTTCAGAGGAGCAGGAACACACTGCTTATCTGCGGAAGAGACTGTGTAAAGAGTAACTGGAAATGCCAGAAATGGGGTTATGTTTATGGTGCCAAAGAGCATTTAGAGCATTTTTTGTGAACTGCATTCTGCAGCTGGCAAAACGGGCGACATCTGTAAACTTCTTTGTAGGTGGTGTGCAGAGAGGAATGGTACATACTTCTTACTTTATTCAAATGCTCCTCATATGGGTATCACAGTTGAAAAAGAATTGCTGGTATTTGTTTTCTTTGTTTTCTTTTTATCATTTTCCTGTTTTAGTGCACTTGCCCAGAGGCTGCAGTCTGTCAGCAAGGAAAACCAAGTGTGTGATGTCACCACAAAACGCGCCACGTCTCATGCAATATTGTGACTTGTAACCCGCAATTAGGGAGCTGTGCACACGAGGGAATGCTGTAGGTGTGTAATAACAATTTTATTGTATACAATAAAATCCGGTCTTGCTAAGTACTGAGGACCTCAGGAGTTCTGGAACAGCTTATCCTACTGTCTGAAGCAGTAATGCAGTGTACTTAGCCTCTTAGAGGACAGGTCTTAATAACAGCAATTTAGTACATTAGTGTGTTTAAGTGTGCATCCATCCTTAAATGGATGTGGTTTGAAAAAGTGAAATGAAAGAAGTGTAAAAATTAACACTAAAACCCAGCATATGCTATGGTGAGGAAGTGTAGTCTTAGCCCTACTACAAAAAATAGAGATCTGAAAAATAGAGGTCTCCCTGGTTCAGATGTGCCAGATCAAGCAGAAGTGAACTGTAAATGTTTCTGTCACTTACAGTGCATTGCATTTTGTTTGTATTTTAAAAAGCATTAGGGGATGACGTGGGGCAGGGGAGGAGGCTGTGGAATAAAATTATGAAAATGGGCCTTTGTGAAATGTCACTGTTCTTTCTGGGACTTTTTTGTTGACACCTTACAGTTTTCACACTTGTTTCTCTAAACAGGAAAAAAAAAGAGTAATAAGTAACTTTTAATAAGTAAGGATGGGAACTTTTTGGAAACAAAGGCAAAGAAAAGCTTAATGCAGTGGAAGCTTTAACAGGACAAGAAATACCCTTTTGCTGGTGCTCATGCTCCTGTAGGCTTGGTGGGGTTGTCTCTTGGGTGGACGTGGCATATGCAGCACCAATGCTGCCCAGGGACTGGGAAGGGACAAGGGGGCTCTGTCCTTCCTGCAGAGCCCCGTTCACCAGCACGATAATTTCTCCTGATGAGACTGCTGTAGGTTACCTGCTGCATGGGAGGGCTGGCAGGACAGGACCATAAGCTGTGAGGAAAGCTGATGAGCAGTTTCAGCACTGAGTATCATGCTGGCTTACCACAGCATCTAGTTCCAAAGAGGTTTGCCGAGGCTTGGGTCAGATGCTTCTGTAGCCGCTGGAGGTTTCACTGAACTGACCTTCTTGGGGTCAGTACTCAGGTGAAGGTCTACAGACAAGTGTGTGGAGGCCAGGAGAACATTTTGGGGAAGCGTCCTCTAGGTGTCTGCTAATTGAAATGGGCTGGTGGGAAGCTGCTGGGCTGCATCCACAACTCACCTGGTCCACCAGGGCTGGTCCTGTGTATTCCTCTGTAGACAAGGATACCCCAGGAGGGTAGAAAGGGTTGAAGAAGGAGGGGCAGAAATTACCCTAAGAGGCAAACCAGCTTTTACTTTCCGTCTATCCAAATCATCAGCAAAAAACCCTTCTTCTGATTTCAGTGGCCATACGTGCTTTTTGTGCAGACATCCTCATAATTGTTTATCTAGCATCAATATGTGTATGAATCTACTTTCAGTCTGATGGTTAACAAGGGCTCTTATGAAATAAGTATTATTGTTGCTTCTGCTTTGCTTGTTTTGCAGGGAAATAAACATTTTCTACTAGCAACTATAATTATTCCAGGAGGTAACCCACCTTTTCTCCAAATGGCATTTATTTTTTTCCACAGCAAAGCACATTTGACGTGCCCTTAGCACAACTCTAGCCTTGGTCTAACATTGGAGGATTACAAAGATAAGATACCAGTCATGGCTAGCATCATCTCCTGATAAAGTGGAGCATCATTAGGGTGCAGAGTTATAGCCTTGGGAAGCAGAGAAAACTGCATTTAGGGCTCTTTGAAATTCTTGTTTTAGGGATTGAGTGAGAATCATGAACAAACAGATCTTTGCAAGGATTATGGTGATCCTGTTGTTAACTTCTGCAATAATTACTGAACTCCTTTCTTGTTGCTTAAAAGTTGGTGCTCTAATTTGTTTGTTACTGTTCAATCAATGGAGTGAAATACTTGGTAACAAATTGCAGCACGGGGAAATAGTACCATAGTCTAATTCAAGCAACATTTGAATACTGGAAACAGGTAAAATGAAAGGTGAAGGTTAATGACTTAATAACATGGTCGCCAGGACTGTGCCTTGTGTATGGAAGGCAGTAATTTGCATTTGTTTCCTGTAGGGTGACTTTACTGAGGAACTGAGGCCATATAGCATATGCCAATGCTGAGACTCTTCTATGCATCTGTTATTATTTGGAAAGTGTAAAGTCTGTGATGGAAACTTGTAGGGTGCTGCAGGAGAAGGAGTGAGGCACTGACAGACAGGAGAGCACTAGTGTAGGCAGGGAGTGATGAGGAGAGGAGCTGGTGATGTGCACTCCAAAAAGCTGGGGGTACACCATGGTAGCTAATGTGGGGAAATAGGCTCCATTTGAGAGGGACGTTTATGTGCTAGATAGAATTGCATATACAGCTAACATCCTTAAATATATTTTGTGGTTACCACTACTTATATACAAAGCAAAATTGTAATTACAATGCTGTTTCTTGTTTTTGAAACGTCTTTGTGTGCCAAACAAGTTCTGGATATTTGTAGGGCATGGCAAAGCCAGAGATTGCCCGAGTGTGAAACGGATAGGTTTACAGGTACTGGCTATATTCACAAAACCAGCCAAAGCTAAATTCTCATTCACATCATGTTGTGAAGCCTTTAACCTTCAAGTGCGTAACGATGGCTTCTGCAGCACCAATGTGCTGTGGGGTGGGTGGTTGGTGGAGCAAGAGCCAGGCCCTTCGACTCTTCCCTGGTCCCGATTCAGGCTGTGCAGTACATGCAATGGCATCACTCATGTCCCTTTGTTCTTCTCCAATGCTGCATGAACAGCTTGGGGCAGAAAAATCTCCCTAAATTGAGTTTGCTGCTGATGACCGTGTGTTGTGAAGCTCAATGGTTTCTCTTTGCCTTTTGATCATGCTGGTAGCTTCTTCTGGAACAATCTCCAGTATATTCGCTCTTTCATTTTTTTGAGGTGTTTCAAAAAGTTAAAAGAAAAGAGTTTGTTGGGTTTTGTTTTTTTTAATTTTACTGGTCTATTGGAGACAGTTTTAGAAGATTGAGTCCTAACTGTGGTTGGAATGATGCTCTCCTGGACAGCTGAGTGTGCTCATTCCTAGCCCTCCCTCTCCTACCAACGTCCCTGCTGTTGTTTTAAGATAAATTAGAGACATGGAGGAGCACAGGTCGGATGCCTGGTATAAAAGCCAAAGACTTCAGCTTTGGCAGAGTGGCTGAGCTCCCACCAACTGTGTCTTCAGGATTCCCCCAGGTTAGCCATGGGGTGTTGAACTTGCTCCTCCAGTCCAGCTTGCAGTGCTCACAATCTCAAATTACTCAAATTATTCTACTCAAAACAACTACGAAGTGAGCACCCCCAGTCCATTTGTAAACCTTAATAACAGAGAGCTAACCATTTTAATACGTTAGAAAAAAAGACAAAATTTATGACAAAATGTCTGTATGTTTGCAGTAAAGGCTTTGTTTTGTCATCTTTTCACAGCATGTTTTAAAGAGTGTAGGAAGCACTAATATTTGCAGGCACAAGTAAAGAAACTAATCGAAATGTGGAGGTTTTGTGCTTCTGCCTGCCCTGCTTATGCCCTATTCAATACTAGTGGGACTCTAAGGGATGTAAATGACCACAGCACTTTTGCTGTTATATATAAACTAAAAATGGGGAACTTTTAGTGTTATGCACAGTGAACCTCTGGGAAAGCTTCAGCCTTTGACCTCTGTAGTGGGTTATGACAGGGAAGAATCGCAAGAGCTTGATTTAGACCCATCTGTGGAAAGCTGGTTAAAAATATTCAACTACCATGTTCTTCCTCCTCCCCCATCTCAGTAAAGGTCCTCTTAAAATATGTTTTCTGTGACTTCGTTTTTATCATTACTTTGGAAGCCCTGTAGCCAAGCCTGCTTTTAAGGGCATGATTAAATTATTTTCATGTTTGTGCTTTGAAATTGCCTTGGTGGTTGTCCAAGAAGTATTTCCTTGCTCTTCCAAATTTCCATGTGCTTTAATATTAAACTATTTTCATGAATGTGACCTGCCCTAGCAGTAAAATTTGTTTGTAATTGGTCATGTAATGATTGCTGAAGGGACATAAAAACTAAACTAAATTTATCTCAAGACTTTAAAAAAAACTTATTCTAAGAAAAATAAAGATTTTTATTAGAAAATGAAATGGCATTTGACAGTATCAGTGGGTAGCTTGTCACAAAACTGAATAGTCATTGAAGAAATTATGGTGGCAGAACTCTTTAATTTTGCTTTTACAAAGTAAAATATTCTTTCTTGGAAATACTTTGTCACTAGCTTTTAATTTTGTGTTATATGTTAATAAATGTTTATGCTTGGGTTCTGGCAGCTATTTCAGACTTAAGAACCCATAATGGCATTATTTGTTGCCTTTGAGAAAGAACCCTTTTATGTGGTCTGTATATCACAAATTAAAACTATCCCAAATATCTAGAATTAAACAATTAAATATTTTTTTAATGATAGCACAGGCTGTCTTCAAAGCAAGCCAAAACACCAGACTGTCAGTTCAGACTTTGAAATTCTGTTTTGCTAATATGGCTTTTTTCTTAAGAAAAGGTGAAAGGATATTTCATGCAAGAACAGAAGTGACTTTCATTTGGAGAATGGCTGTTACTAGTGACTATCAGTTGCCTTTTCAGAGCTGTCAATAATATTTTGTTGTTTTTCTTGCAAAATTGTTTGTAATCAGAGCCATTATACTATCGCTTAAATGGAAAGGCCACCGTTCGCCCAGAGCAGCTGTGTAGTTACGTTAGCTTCTATAAATAAGTTCATTATTTTAGATGAAAGTTCTAAAGCAATCTGTTTACCTCTACTGAAGTAAGCAGAATAGCTGAAAACGTGCCTAAAAAAAGGGTGAAGAGAAGCATTGGAACAGCATAACATCCTCCCAGGGTTCTTGATGCATGTTGAATATTTCAATCAAACAGAACTTCTCTGTGGTTTTGTGGTCTTAAGGAAACTGGAAGGAAAGAAAGTGCTATTTCACTGTTCAGCTGACTGAAATGTAGTAATTTCCTTGTTTAAAATACTGATTCTCCTCGATTGCCCTGAGATGTTTTTGGAGGCAGATAGAACTAAATGGGGAGAAAATATCAAATCTGAAAATACGAAAACTTCCATTAACTGTGTGGAGAGGATAAAAGCATTAGCATGCACTTTGTTCTTCTTTAGAAACGTGTATTGGTTAGATACAGAGGTTTCAGTACCACGTATTCTGAAAATGTGGTCTAAGAGCTTTAATTTACCTTTGTCTGTCAGTGTTAATGGACAGAAGAAGTGCTGGAGCTGCTGTAAAACAAATCTGTTTTCCTTTTGTCTGCTGTGCCAGTTAATGAAATAAAAGCTAAATTATCACTGATAAAAGTAATTTGCAGAAAAGCAATGATAAAAATATAACAGCAGAGCTTGCCATTAGCTGTTTAAATGGATAATGTTTGCTAGCTTGTAACCTACTTCTGTCCTCTGGTTTTTATTGTCTTCTCCCCCTTCCCATGCTACCAAAGGCCTTTTCAGTAGAGGCTTAGAGCAATTAAATTAGGAGTCTGCTAAATCCCGGCAGGGGTAACTTTCTGAGGATTAACTACTGTTATTTTCTTCTACACTACAGTATTGCCAAGTCAAATCATGTAAGCAGTTTGAAGTGCTGTTACCAGTATAATTTTATCCATCCTAACTTGAGGAACATATTTGCTAATGACAACAACTGAGAAAATAGTTTATCTCATTGTGGCACTGCTAACTCTTGTAAACTTATCACGAGTTATACAATATTTACTGCGAAAGCCTTCGTTCTTGGAGTTGTGTGTCTAGGTAGGGCTTTCCTTTCTGTCTGTCTTTCTGTATATCTGTCTCTTCTTTCTTTTTTTTTCTTTTTTTTTTTTTTTACTTATAAGGTAGGGAAGTTCGAAGTCCTGCCCTAGTTGTTCACAAAAACTCAGAAATGGGAAGGCAAATATGAGCCTCGTGTGTTTGAGTGTGTAATTCTAGTGTGTGCACATATAAATGTACACACACATGCACAAACATTTAAATCTTATAATTTCCCTGTAAACCAGCCTTATCTCTCTTGAAATTGAGTCATCATTTTTTAAATGCTTGGAATTCAGATTACTTTTATGATGGGAAGCCAGCATCCAGAGTAAAACATTAGCCATAGGGTACTTGGAGGATGACTGGTTTCTTGCTGGACTAGCTCACTGGTACCTTTGTAGGCTGCAAAAGTATTTATTAAAGACTTTCAGTTGTGACTGACTAAATAGGGAGCAACTGCTCAACTCAAGCTGCAGTACCTAGAAGTATTCTATGTTTGCAGCCTGGACGCTGCCGTGCAGCGCTTGCCAGTTTGCAAATGTCAAGGACAGTTACCCTCTCGCATTCCTAAATGGTGTTTGCCTCTTGACCATCCCGCACAAAACCTGCCCTTTCTCCAACGCTCCTTCCCCTGCTCTTGCTGCCAATTGCTGTCTTGCTGTGTGGTTGCAATGCCTGGAATCCTTGGGAAGCCTGGGCCTTGCTGGTCCAAGAAATCTGGGAAGGCACCTAAAGTCCCTCTCTTGCCCCCAAAAATAAGACCGAGGGCCTCTTGAAAGCTGGGGAAATTCTTTTCTCGTGTGTGACTGTATGCTATGGCTCACAGTCTTGCTGCTGGTCAGGCAATTCCTTACAGGTGCAGGCTTATACAATGTCAAATTTATTGTTGTTTTAATATTTTATTGTGTGTTAATAGCTTGATTTTTCTTGTGTAATGTAGGAGAAAATATCACATGTATTAACTTTCCAAGGTACTTTTATCTGACAAAAACCTTTGTATTATTTTTGTAAGTGATATGGGTCTGTGTTGTTCTGAAGTGCTTTACTATTGTGGCTGAATGCTGTTGTTATAAATTTATAATGTTATAATATTATAATATTTTTGAGCTTTGCTTCTGTATTATGTCCATTCTGTGTTGTGCTTTATTCTCTCTGCAGTTTCAAAGTGTTTGGGGAAAAAAGTGTGCTATTAAAAATGTGTTTATAGCAGAACAGATAATTAAGTTCTTATTTTGCAATACTGTTCAAAGAGGTGAAAGATGCCTTCAAAGGTGCGTTTAGTGGCATAATAATTAGATATCCGTATAATGGAATGCTAGTAATGACATATTGGAAGAAAACTTAAATTTCCGTTTACTGATGTAAATCTAAATTTATGGCGGTAACCTGATGACAAATGATCTTGTGGGTATGAATGGATGTTGGGCAATGGTTTCGCTGCAGAAAATGCCCCCATGTTCCCTGATGACAGAGTGAAATAGAGGGCTAGGCCATAAAACTACTGAGAACAGCAGAATGAAACATTGAGAGCTTTAGGAGAACGGTGTCTCTGCTGAAAACTTGGTCTAAAATACATATGGAGATGCACACTACCACAGAATTAAATCCTGAGAATGGCTGGTCTTAGACTAAGCTCTTGTTTGAACTTTCCACCCCTCTTCAGGAGGGAGATTGCAAGCACTCAACACCTCCTGGCCTGTGATGGGAGTGTCAGAAGCATGCTAGAAAATAAGCCATTTTAGGTAGTTTAGGTGAGCAGTCAGAGTAGAGGTAAAGCATGCAAGACCTGAGCTGTTTGGACAGGCAGCTGTGAAAATAAGCTTATTCAGGCCAAAACTGGAAAAGACAGTGCCAAAGGCTTTTCAGTAAATGAAATGGCCTCTGTTTCAAGGGAGAGTTGTACTCATTAGGAGAGTGTGTACCTCTCTGAGAAGGGCTGGGAGTGCTCTTCAATGTGCAAGTGCTAGCAAATAGTCATGGGAGCTTCGCATCAGTGAGGGCGATGCAAGTTGGTGGGCAGCAGCATAGGGAGAAGTATTTGAGCAAACAGCAAATAGATCCTGATAAAAGGTTTGTTCTAGATTTGGGGGATGGTGGCTGAGTTGTATCTGCACAGTTGTAGTCACGTATGTTTATATGAAGATATTGCTTAATAGAAGGTGTATTTGTGTCCTTTCTATAAAGTTTTAATGCAGTAACTTTTCTTCTTTACAGTATCCTTGTGAGGATGAGAACTGGCTCCTACTTTAAGACCATTTCTGCTTTACTAAGTCTTGGTACATCAGGCTGATGGGTGGGCTGGACCCCTTTGTTCTTGGAAGTGTTATTCGTGGAGTTAAACAGAATTAATGTTTGTCCTTCTGCCTGTTCTCAAAGCGTGGTTAATTGAGGTGATCAGTACTTGAATAACTGGGACTTAGCAGAGTCCAGATGTTCCTGTATTGCAGCCACACTTACACCTTTTACCGTGTGAAGCAAGACACTTGGGGTGAAAAGTTCTCCACTTCTCTCTTTATCTCATTCTAGGTCTGCACTTGGAAATATTTTCCATGCTCTTGAAGTCTTTCTACACCCATGGGATTTTTTTTTTGGTTGTCTGCTTTCCCTTTCCTCTCCCTCAATCTGCTGACGGCACTCCCAAATCTTTCTCCCATTTTCTGAATTGTGTTATCTACTTCCTCCAGAGATGGTTTGATTAAAATCTGGTTTCCAGTTCTCTCCATGCTTCGGCCTCTGTGTGGTAGAGAACATCATTTAATGAAGCTCTGTTAGTGGCCCTTCTTGCTTTCCTTAAAGTGGTATCCATTTCAAGTGTTCCTCAATAATTTTATTTTTTCTATAATGAAATAAAATTTTATTGAGACATTGGAAATTCTATATCATAAATTAGCTAGATGTTCATTCTTTCTTGGCCTATGAAATTATGTGAATTCTTACTGCTTTTTGTAGTAGACTTGTAGAATGAGTTATTTTTTCCATGCAGACCTCTTTTTTGTTTGTTTGTTTAAACTTCCTCAAAACCTGTTGCTTCTACCTACTTTCTTGTTTAAAATATCTATCCTCCTCTCTTGGTAGCCAAGAAACAGAACTCTTATGGAAATTGGGATGTTCCTTCCCATGCCAAACAGTGACTACTCCTACTGGTAGCATGTCTGAGGTAACAAGTACGAAATGTCCCGGGAGAATCTGAGTGCAGAGCATTTCCTGGTTTTTGGCATTGACACAAGACAAGAAAACATAAAATAAAGCTTCTTTTGAAGAGTTCTGTTCTGATCTCCCATCCATGCAAGTCAGCATTAACTCCGTTTCAGTTAAGTAGTGAGGGGAGAATTGGTCCCAGGGACAGGCTGGTGTGACCCTCCCCAAAGGGAGGAGAGGGACTGGGGGAGAGGAGACTTTGCCTTTAGTAGGTGCAGGCCAGTCCTTCATCCTGGACTCTATTATGTCCCTACTGGGTCCTCTTTCTTTGGACCACAAGTGCCGTATTTCCAATGCAGTTTCAGATGTTCCTTGCTGTCCTTGTGTGCCTGGGTTCCTGATCTGTGTGTGGAGGTGAGTGTTAACGCTGGACCTCTGCTTTAAGTTGGAGTCTGATGGGGCAGGCATGGGACAACCTGCTCCCCATGTCAAAGATGTTTTTCCCAGTCATTTTGTTGCTGTTTTGATTTTAATGCTGAAATGAAGTGAGGAGTCTGACATTTCAAGATGATAATTTAAATAGCTGCAGCTCCCAAAAACACATGAGAAAGACACGTTTTGAGTCCACCCTAGATCAGAGGATGTGCTCCATGGCATTTTGGTCCTTCCCTTGCAAAGGCTGGGGAGAGCTCACGCGGCAGCTGGTTTTGCTGGCACTGCCTGTAGCCACCTTTAGTTTTTTACTGTCCAAGAGCAACTCATCTGTAGAAATGTCCATGGCAGGCAAAGTTGTGTGATGGTGAGTACTGGTCAGCAGTTAACTCTAAAAAGCAGCTATTAACGATTTTCTGTGGCTGCTACGTACATAATGCAGAAGTAGAAATAGCATTCACCAGAGTAGACACAAACACTGTATTTTTTTGGGAACTGGGCTGGGGGCGTGAGAGTGTTTGTGTGGGGCATTTTTTCTCCCCAAACCCCACAGCTTATCTAGCTTGTTTCCCTGTCTTTCCTCTCCCCTCTGGCCAGGTTCCAGTGTGTAATTCTGCATTCTTTCCTACTCAGCCTGAAGTTTTCTCACGTTATGTGTTTGTTTTGCATTTGCACCTTGTTTCTGCCCAGAACATACTAGTGAATAGTGATGCAAGACCTGCTGGTCAGGAGATTTTTCAGCATATAAAACAGAGGCTGAAAGTCAACTGGTCTTGGGTTGGCACGCCTATGTGCCCAAAATATCTTCAGACCTATAAAAATAGGCAGCAAGAAATTAATTCTTAGGGAGGGAAAATAAAATCTGTGCAAATATTTTGACAATGAAGGTGACTGACCAGTACAGCAACCTACTCAATGTTACAGTGGGTTGGTTCTCCATCCCTGAAAGTTGCTTAAACTGACTTTTCTTTAAAGAAATGCTGAGATTCAAACTGCAGTACTTCAAGTGAATCCTGCGGCCTCTGATCTACAGGTTAGACAAGTTGTCGGCATTCTTCCTTTCTGGGCTGATGAGGTTTGATGCTGTCATTCATCCTTCTCCCAGAGCTTCAAGTAAATATGTCTTAATTCATTATTTTAATAAAACATGCTGTAAAATCTTTACATCTGCAGAGGCATAAGCCTATGCCCTACCTCCACTCCCAGTTTGAAGCTTAATTGAAAATATAGTAGGTCAGTGGACTTTTCTTATTTCTTGTCACAATGCAGGTCAGTTTTATTTACTGTATTTTCAGAAGGGTTTTTTCCAGCTTTTGTTAAAGTTAGCCTCTTCTCCGCTATTGTAAACATTTATTGGTAGATGATAAAGTTTTGTTTAATATCATCGATGTAGATCAACTACTTGATTCTTAGTCAGTGATCTGAGGTATTGAAACCCTCTTAAGTGGAGAGAGGGTGCTTGAAATATTCACCCGTGTTGTTTTGTTATGATAATGACTATTGCTCTTTTAGAATCCTTGGTTTTAGAGTTCTTGGAGATTTTTTTCCCATGTTTTCAAGTTTTCTTTGAAAGACTAGTGGGAGCGTCAACAGAAATTGGTGGAAGTCCATGACATGTATGGGGAAATGATAATAAGAACAAGGAGGAAAAGTTTACATTGGTGATTGTTACATACTATTGTGAATAAGATTTTTTTTTTTAATAAAAATTGGGGATAAAATGAATAGAATGTACATAAAGTGTATTCCTCGAAGGCTTGTTATTTTATAAATGCACCATTGACTAAAAACTGTTAAATCAAATTTAAATCGTATTTGTACAATTTTAGATTGACTCCATTAGGTGTGCTATGCTTTGCATTATAAAGGTTTCCTAGTCTTAAATGTATTTCATAGTAGCATATGGCTGTTCCAGGAAAAGTGCTAAATATTTATTCATGTTCTGTATTCTGTATGAAAGGACTTTCTTGTTTTTATCCCTTCATAGACAGAAAAAACCCTGCCTTTTTCTAACTGCACTTGACCATCTTGGCCTTAGCAGCATGTTTTGTTCAAATGTAGCCGACTCTAATGGCTACAAATACAATTCAAATAATATGTTAATGCAGGAAGCAATGTTACCTTTTGGATCCAGTTCTGTATCAACACGGGTACTTGGTGCTCTCTCTGCGCCTGCCTCATCTCTCCTCTGCACTAGTGTTTGCAGTACAGTTGTGGTACGATTGTTTCTCATTGTACCTCATTTTTGGCTTCTACCATCAAAGTTGTGTTTTGTAATAACAAAATCCTCAGTTTTGGAAGTGAGTGCAGCTGCTTTCCATATTTTCCTTCATTTTTTCCTTCTCTTTCTGCTTGTCATGAGAAAGCAGTAATTTTTGGAGCAATCATGCAGTTCAGTTAATTCAGTTATTTAATTTAGGAAAGAACAAAAGAATAAAAATTACATTTTCCAAGAACTGCAGTAAGGAGGCACAAGGTATGTTTACTAAACAGTGTTGGTAATTATTGAGACTCTCAGCTCCAAAAGGAGGAGAGCACCTTCACCCGTGCCTTGGGAGGTGCCACCTGTTTTGTGTAACTCTTGTGACACGTTATGTGTGTACTGGGACAGTTGCATGCATTTCAGTGTGCGTATCTTGGGCCTTCTTGTCAGAAATCTGTCTGCTATGCAGTTAGAATCAAAACAGTCGAATATTGAGGTACTGCACCCTGACAGATGCAAAGTTCTGATAGATGTCCAAGACCTGCCTGGTTGTAATGTGTTTGTTGTTTAGTAAGCTGACAATTCCAAATTGTATCAAATTAAACAAAAATATCTAGCACCTTTTCTGGAAGAACTGAGTTTTGCCTACCTACCTTTGTTATACTAGACAGCCAGCTCCTGCCCTCTTGGGGTGATGGGACCATGATGGAGATGAGAATCAGCCCCAGTATATGCATATGTGCCTTGTTTGCATAACTTGAAGGAGAAAAACGCTCCAGCAGGCAAAATGTAAAAATACTGATATACTAATTCATAGTTCTAAAGTAAAAACCAGAAAAGAAGAAGAAATGTGGCCCATGTAAATTTACTTCTGTATACACAGGGTGTGTATACATACATTCAGCTTTGCTGCTTCCCATTTATCATCATCATTTATTTTTGCTTAGTGTAACCATCCTTTCATTGTACATACATAGAATTTTAAGGAGTTAGTAGGCAGTAGTAGGAAAGGAAGCAATAAAGAAACACCAAAAGAGGAGGAGTGCATCCAGTTATTCACTTTGTACTACAACAGACTGCCCCTGTATCAGTTCCCTTTGAAAGCTTGTGTTTAGCAAGTAATCCAGGGCAATGCATCAGAAGAGCTATTGGCCATTTCCCGACAGAACCAAGCCCTTTTAAAATATTTGAAATGCTGCAGTTGACTGTGGAGAGGCCACAATTATTTCCTCCTTGAGTACCGGAGTTTCGAGGTCCCTCCGGCTTTTGCTGCAGCGGTGGGTGCTGCGAGGCAGGTCAGTGGTGAGAGGGCTCCTCAGGGCTTTGCCAGCAGCTGAACATGTGTGTTTGAGGGTAAATGGAGAAGGCACTGACTGCCCCCAAGCTACATCACTCCAGCCTCTGATTTTAGCTGTAAATTTAGAGGAATTGCCTAAATTTGCTCAAGTGACTGCTGGTTTTCTGGCTAGGCCGCTGAAGTAGCTTGACCCTTTGGTTCAATCCTTTTCTCTCACAGTAAGAGCAGAATACAGTTTACCCTGGCTCAGGCTACTGATCTTTGATTTTTATTGACTTAAACAGTGATAGACTTGAATACTAAAGAGAGATCAGAATCACAGCATGCAAAGTTATCACTATTCCAGTTTACCCGATGACTTAATTAAAAGGAGACAGGCAATTAAAGAGCTACTGTGTAAAATAACAGCCCCCTGAAAAGAAAGCAGGAACTAAGAATGAGCTGTGTCCCAGGATGTTTGTACAGACAAAACTCACACCCCAGAGGGCAGAAATTGTAGCCTGGCTCTTAGGATCTGCACTTGATCGTTGTGGCAGGAAGTGGAGGAAACTGTGTTACATGGAATGATCAAAATTTAGAGTGTCTGTATTGTTATTTTTAAGAATTATGATTCCCTGCTTGCCAAAAAAGTGGCTGTTTAAGCTGTCTTTCTGGACATCCATCTTCTTGCTGTGAATGGCTATAAGTCCACAAGAGACAGACAGGGAGAACCCATTAACCTCCATCATAACTGAGTGCACATTAAAATGAGTAAGGTCCAAAAAGTAAGGAAGGGTCGGCATTATTTCATACAGATTTTATTGCAAGAGTTGTTTTCTTAGCTTTATTATTAGAAGATTTGACACTTTGGAAAGACAAGGCATGGCTTATTAACAAGCAGTGGCACAAAGTAATTTTAATGATGGTTTCGAGTGTTCTCTAATGGAGACAAAACATTTTCATTTCGAGCTGGTGTGTACCACCACTGCAGTCTTTTGAGCATCCAATACAGAGCCCCTGTGCTTGAAACAGCGATGTGAAGTGGCCAAATTTCTTTTGTAGTTGCTCTGCTGTCTTTATATATTGAACTTGGGAGTGAGGGTGCTGTAGAGAGCATCATCACAGAGCAACTCAAGGCTGCAGGGGGAGAAGGAGCTCTTTTTGTGTTCCTAAGGCTGGGGGGGTTCACCTGCTCAGTCTTTGCTCTGTTGGTAACCTCGCTGGCTGCGATGGAGACAAGCCTGTGTGAGAGCATGGCCTCCATACCTTCAAAGACTGGCCTCCAGTCTTCGACTATCTGCTGATTTCAGAGACCCATTTCATGATGGATTTGCTTTATTGCTCTTTTTCTGTCTTGCAGCTGTTTTATCTTAAGTATTTTCCTGGTTTTAGCTACTGTTTTAATTGGCAGAATGAGGAAAAAAAATCACAGCTCTACATTGTGGAGAGCCATTCACTTATATAGCAGTTTTTTAAATTAAGCCAATATATTCACTCTGTGATCCCTAAAAATGCTCACTATTGTTTATTTACCAGCCAGTACAGTTTTAAATTTTTATTACTCTAGTCTGGGAATAGAGATCTGAGTTACCTTACATAGAGAGCCTGGAGATGCATGAGAGAAGAAAGGTGGTGCAGGAGGTTTTCATGGACGCTTGCAGACCTCTTACATGGCTCCATTTGGTGAAGATTTCCGTGGCGTTATGGCTTGCTGATCTTTTTTCTGGGGTTGGAGAACCTACAGTGTACCGAAGGGTGGGCTGTTTATTTTCTCTGTGTTGTTTTTATGTACTGAAATATTGTAGTGAAAATAGCTGGGTGGGGTGTAATGAATGTTTTCAAAGACCTTCCTTTGAAAGAGGCTTTTTTCCAACCCTTGGTGGTCACCACCCATCTTCCTGTGCTGTGTGCGCCTCTCTCATTGTTCCTGCCCACAAAGGCCCCTTGTGTGAACCTGGAAGCAAATGTGCCAGCGTGACCAGATAAAATGTCGTGGGATATTGGCCCGAGACTCCCAAAATGCCAGGTTTTTCATCCAAAAATGTTGGTGGGTATTGCCCCAAGGCATTAACACAGCGTTAGATCGTAAAACTTGGGATTTGTCTACAATTTTCAGTGTGACTCTTTCAACTGTGGGTTTGAGGCTGAAGCATAGGTATGCATACCACTGATAGTGAAGTCATGTGATGGCAATGTTTGTCCCTTAGGCTTGAAATAAAGCTTAGTTGAAAAATTGTCCTCCTTTACCTGCAGTTGCACTGTCTTTCTAAATAATGCTGGTTGTGGTTTGGTATGGGCTGGGATGTGGTCAGTGGCCCATCTGAAAAATGAAGCTCCTTTTTGAGTTTAACTTCTGGGCCTCCCTCCCAGGCAGGCGAATTGCACTTCATTCACCTTTAGCTTTAACCCGCTGTGAGGAGAGATAAAGCACATCCTTTGGTATGTGTTTTTTAGAGTAGGTAAATAGTTGGGTTATCTGAAAACAGATCTTAGCAATACCTGCTGAGCATCTGAGCAACAATATATATGAACCACTAGATTAGATGTCAAAATTGACTGATTACTACAAGTAATGCCACAAGATGATAAGGATCTGTAATCTCTCAAAGACAAATCATTGATAGAGATCTCGGGTTGTGCACTGTCATAACCTTATCCAGCTCTAGCTGTGCTGCAGGGACTCCTGGATGTGTAAGTTGAAACTTGGGAGAAAAGCAGAGTGGTACATTTGTCAACCCCCCAAAAATTGCTGATTTGAAAGCAAGTTCCATTTTGGCCAACGTTGAAACTGTCCTTTCTGTAGCATTGTTTTTAGTGGGTTTGGTTATGGGCTTTTTTCAGTCTGCCGGTTACCTCTGAAGCTTGCTGTATCTTGGCTGGTATTGGAGTTGATTGCCACAGGGAAGGAATCCATGATCCTGTGTCTTGATGGAGCAGAGCAGTGCAAAACCAGTCTCGGGAGGGAAGGCTGAATGGATGACTTTCTGCTTGAGATTTGACTGTGTGCAGGTCTGCTGCTTTCTCTCCAGATTTCCTTATTATTTGAGAAGACAGAGACAGACATTTCCTTATTGTTTGTGTGTTTCCCTGATCTAAGTGTGGCCTGCAGCAGCTTTATAAGACTGATCTAGAGTTGTCCTGACCCTTTCTGTGACTGGCACTGGGGCCTGTTGAGCACGCAGTGGCTTGAAGCATGAAACTACTCCTCTGCCTGAAAACTAAGCCTCCAGAAAAGTGTCATCTAGTCCTAATGCAGGGAATGAGTTGGAAAGGCAAAAAGATGGCCTGACATCTTCTCTGCATGCCGTGGGCCTCACCATGGGCCTCACATGGTTCTGTGGGGCTGTGTCTTGCCCCAGAAGCGACGTTTGGCACATCCGCCAAGGTACCAGGCTTGTGCTGGTGTGGCAACTGCAGCACGGGCTGCACTCACAGCATCGTAAAGTAACCCACAACCAGATTAATGGTTGCTGAAATCCCAATACTTATCTTGCTGGTTCAAGGTACTCGTAAAACTGGAGAAAAAATGGTAGAACATAAATCCTGTAGACATTGTTTCGCTTACGGTGATTAAATTTATCAGACTCTGGTAACATATTGTGAACCTACACAATTTTAAAAATATAAGTGCTCCTGCAGCCTCAGTAACATTTTCAATGTTGAACTCCCAAAGTAGTATTTAGTTGCTGTGACAACTTCAGTGTTCACACTAATAATTTAAATTGCAGGTGCAAAATGTTTTTCTTTTAGTAGCGGTATTAAATGCAGCTAGTGGTATCAAAAAGATGCTAGTGGTATAAGCATTTTAAAACTGTATGAGTGTAATGCTTCTTGCTCAGAGCCACCTTTTTCAGAAATAAATGCCATGAATGTTCATGAAAATAAATAAAATACAAATTCAGTACAGCTTAATAATTAAGACAAAAAGTACCATCAGGGCTTCAGATGTTGGAGAAGTTACAGTCTTACATGTGGTTTTAAAGTTCATGTGGAATTTATCCTGTCTAAAGAGCTGATGTGTTCCCCATTGAAGAAAACATATTCCTGACTGTGGTGTGGTGATTTTCCTGATTGTCAGCTGTGGTGGTCCTAGAGTGATGTGTACTTAGTGAATCATAAATATGCTCAAAGACACCAAAGGTTTTGTATTCACTGAGGCCTCATCTCTTTATACACTAATGGTCTCCTATCGTTACGCCACGCATCCTTTGAGAAGGCCTCATAAGAATGGGAATGAGTTCCTCTCCTTGACTCAAAGAACTCTTCCGTGTCTGTCCCATTTTCGTGACTCTCCTCTAGCCTTTGGTTTTAAACTTGGAGGAAAGGATTGCATTGCGTATTGATGTGGCAGTAGGTGCCACACTTTACTGAACCAGCAGTGATTTGGTGTTTAGTGGGTACGTACAGAAACACAAGAAATCCCTCAATCAAACCAAGGGGTCGGTGGTGAGTTACTGCAAGTTAGGACAGCTTTAAAGGAAGGGTGGAAGGTATTTAGTTTCCTTATTTTTGTAAGAGCCCTTTCTGCTAGTAGTTTTTCTTGTTACCTTCGAACTCTCATTTCCTCTATTAACGAATTCCCCATTTTGATGTCATTTGTAATTGTTTTGTCTGTGTACTGGGTACTGTATCCCAATGTGCAGCAATGCTGCTTTAGCACTTGCCCGCCTGGGCACTCCACATATTTTCAAACCATTTTTTTTTCCTCTGTCCAAGAATAACTCTGCATCCTTCCCCTTCCTATCATGCTTGCTGGTGTGTTGAACCTGGGCATCTGGTGTCTTCTCAGACTTCAGAAATAATTATTTTCACTGGAAAGAGGTATAAGGAGAGGTCTGTATGGCACTGTGTATGGGTTTCATTCACAACGTTCATAGGTTGGCCTGGGTTCCTGGTGAGTGAGTAAATTGCTGTTTGTAGGGCTTTCTATTTTCTGACGATCGCTTTTATTTCTTTAACGGAGGGGGCTTTCAAAAGCAAAACTTTCAAACTGCTTGTCAGGTAGAATGGTTACAAATACTTTTTAAAGGAATTTTAAGGCTAAGCAAGCATGACTGCTGGCTGCGTGGTGTCTGTGCTAGCACACCTCTGGGGCTGTCAAGCAGCAGCAATCTGAGATAGCTACGGAGTGCCTCACAGTCAGCGAAACTCTTTTTTAAATATAATATCCTGGTTCAAATAATCTAGGGATTTGCCGAGCAGAAGGTAAAGCAAAATGTAAACACACAGTAAAAAATGGATTTGCTAGTTTGAAATAAATCTTTGCTGTTATCTAAGATAGTACTGCCTGTTAAAAATATTTTTATTGAGTTTTTACTGGTTTGAATTGGAAAACTTTTTTTGTGCTAAGCTTCTGATAATTTTTTCATTTATTTGTGCTGTAAAATATTTTCTTATCTTTGCACCCTTAGAATGTATTTTTCTTTTTCTGCAAGTTAGCATTTGAAGCTTTAACTCTAAAGCATTCGAAATGAGCATTTACTACAGAAATTTCATGTGACGGCTTAATTAACTGTGGATTCTTGACCTTTAAAGCGCTGGAGCTAGAAACATTTAATAACCAGCCACTGGATATAAAGTAATATGTTTGTTGTTTTACTAGCCTGCATACATGGCAGTTTGAAGCAAAGTCCAAGGGTCACCAAAATCATGAGGTAAACTCAAGCGAATCAATCTGAACTATGTATTTCAAAGTGTTGCATGAATGTGTCACGCAGTATGCATGTACGACTGCAGGCTGCTGGGTTACGTGTAAGATACTTTTATGCGGAGTGCGGATTATGATTTCTCTAAAATCTTCTGTGACCTGGACCTACAAGGTGGGAATGTAACTCAGTGCAATTACTGTGCTGCCTGGTCTTAAGCAAGCCTGTGTGTACACAACTGAAGTATCGACCCACATGGACTTGCTGTGAGCAGCAAAACCCTGAGCAGAAGATTGCTGTCTTGGCAAGTCCCCTCCATCAGCTTACAGGAGGCCACCAATGTCCTTGCCAGAAGGGAGGATCGCTGAAGCTGACCACCCGGCACCGTTGTCAGCTGAGTGGGTACCAAGGGCTTTGGAGTGGGTAACACTGTGCGGGAAGGGCCAGGAAGATATATGGGTGGAGGTGGTGGGCAAGGATTCCTGGTGGAGATGAAGTACTGGTAGGATTGAGACTGCAGAGAGCGAGTACAGTCACAGTTAGTGGAAACGGACCGAAACCTCAAGTCAGTCCCTGTCTGCTGAGCCGAGGAGTGTTGAGTGCCTAATCCTACTTCAGACCAGCGAGTAATGCCGTGCACCTGCATGTAAGTTCCCATGTGGGGTGCTCTGTTTGCCCCAGTGTTTGTGGGGCTGATGCCCACTGTGTCTGGGTCGCCGGTACCTGCTGTGGGTGCTTGGGCAGGGCAGGGGCAGCAGCGCAGTCCCCGGCCCAGGCTGGTTGCCTCAGTATTTCTCCTGGCTGCTAGTGTCCGGAGCCATCACAGCAAGTGAGTGCCGGCAAGACAATCCCAAAGCTGATGTGAGAGTTTTGCAAGGTTTTTTGAGCCAAATTGGTTACATGGGGCTTCAGGTTTTGCCAATAAGTTGCTGTGCCCAGAGTTTCCAGCCCTGCAATAAGAGAGACTTCGGAAAGCCAGATTGTGATCTTCATCCCAGGTGTGCAAGACCTTTGTCTGCAGGCATTCCCACCGATTTCAGTGAAGCTGTGTCGATTTCAGTGAAGCTGTGTCGATTTCAGTGAAGCTGTGTCGCAAGGGGCTGTCAGAGATGAGCAAGGGGATAGGAATCTGGCTGCCGGGATCTGTGCGGGCATTCTTCACCCCTTCGGATGCTTCTGGCGGGTGCGATCGCATGCTCTGATCCTGTGCATAGGTGTACCCCCAGCGCCGGTTTGTTGTTTGGGTTCTTGGGAGAAGCATGGAGAGCTTTTGCTCCTGAAAATTCACCGGAGAGGGCAAATACTTGCCAGTTGTTTGTCATGTTTGCTCACATGTGTCAGCCCGTAAATTCTATTTTCAGAGCGCAAACTAAACATGCCAGGAGGGAGTGAGAAATCATGTAAACAGCCATCCTGGGGGTACAGTGCCATACTTCTGTTCTGTGGTGGGGAGCTGCCTGCACCATGTTAACTCTTCCATTCCCTATGGCTTGTGCGTAAAGCACTGCAGCCCCGAAGCATCGTCTGGCAGCAGCCCCAGGAGAGTCCTTGCTGGGAAGCAGAGGCTTCTTTTTCCTTCTCCTTGAGCCCCCCAGACACTCTCGGCAAAGCCAAGTCCTGAGTGGAGTCCCCAGGCCCGTTCCTGAGCTCAGTCACCCTGTTGCCAGTGGAGATTTTTGCTCCACCTTTCCTTTCTGGTCATGATATCAGGAACGTTCAGGCTGCGATTGCGACGTGAGTGAGTGTGTGTAAGAGCCCAGGCGGGGCCTTATCCTGACAGATCCTGGGACTGCTGAAAGGACAAGCTCCCAGGAGGCTTCCCCACAGTGCCTATGGGCCTTACACAGACAGGTTGATTTGTGGTGGCTTTCACCTCTCTCTCCCCTCTGAATTTTTAAGAACCTGACACAGCTTTGGGTGAGTGAGGTTTCTGCTACTGCTGGTGTCACTTTCTCCAAGCAGTGACGCACACATGTGCTCTTTTTTTGCTACTTAAGTGGGTGTTTTATGTGCTGGGAGTGAATGATTCATAAATTAGCTAGAGCCTGGGCCTTTTCTCCGTTGCCCTAATGATGTGTGAAGAGGACAGGGTGTCAGTCTTTCTTCCTGGCCTTCAAATTGGGCAGGTTGTTGAGTGGTGACATTTTTAGTCTCTAGCTGTGGGTAGAGCAGCCTCTAACCCCCGTGGGGTTAAATGCTAATGGGGGCAACTGCAGAGGGAGTTAATGGCCTGCTGCCTGCAAACAAACACAGGGAAAATACAGGTTTTTGCAGAATTATCCCGCTCGGCTGCAGTTTTTGGAGGCTTTTGTAGCCAGGACGAGTAAGCCCAGGATGACAGAGTCTTTGACGTGAAGGGACAGCAAGCCAGGCTAGATGTTTGCTGGGGGGCAAGCTATGTGGGGGTGTTTTGGGCCTCTGTATGCTTGTGCTGGGCTGGCTACAATAACAGCGCAATGTGAGGGTGTGCTGGGCGAGGGAAGAAGAGGAGGAAAATTGAGGTGCAGGAAGCCACAGGGGAAATGTTTAACGTGGAAATGCTTAACAAGCAAATTGTGTGTTTATTTAAAATGATAATGGGTGAGCAAGAAAGTCTTTTGAAAGCAACCAGTCAGGCTGATTCCTCCCCTTGTTTTCTAATGCGAGAAAGCTCCTCTCTGCAGAGAAACGGAGCATGGCAGTCAGAAGCAGTGTTGAGGGAAAGCATCTGCAGCACAGAGGAAAAAAAAATAATTCTCTGCTCGTAGCATTAGTTATTAGAAACCTTGAGCAACCCGTGGTTAATGAAACCAGCTTGTCTCATTAGCCACACTTCAAAATTATATTTACAGAGGTTAGCAAAACTAAATATTTTTCTTTGTGGCCAGAGTGGCGTCATGAGAGACCCTGTTTTATACAACCCGTTTTTACTGCACAAGTTGCGACACGGCTTTGGCCTCGGTTCCCAAAGTTTCATATTTAAACGAGGAGGGACTGGATCTTGTTTTGGCCAAGCTGGTCCTAATGTGAAAATTGTAGGCTCTAGATTTAGAGCAGAGCTTGAACGTTTTTGGTTCAAGTTAAATTTTCTAAGCCGCAATTGGAAATTCTCACAACTAGTGCCGCATAGTTTTTGTTCTGTTTGGTTTTATTTTGTTTCTGCTCTTTTATTTTGTTGGTAGAATTAGAAACTGAGATTTGTTCCCAGTCTGGCGTCTTTATAGGCATGGCGTAGACACATTTTTCTTTGAGAGCAAGACGTAGCTCTGAAAGAAGCATCAGTGTTAGTAGTTCAGATGTCTCTCCTTCTCCCAGAACCTGCCCTGGGAGGACACAGAGCATTTTGTGTTGTACCTTCTTGGACAGCTGTACAAAAGGGCTTATTTTGTATGTGGATGTAGAATGACTCTTGCTTGACAAGGATAAAAGTAAGGAGGTAGTGTCACCTTGTGAGTGTGTGGTCCTTTAGATTTAAACTTGGGCAGGTTGGTGTTCACTCCATTGATGCCTCTGAAATTGTTGTCAAAGTTGGACTGACTTGTGTGTAGGTCTTATCCCGTGAATACCTCCTGTAACAAATGCCACGTTAGAAAATATTCGCCTCTGGCAAAATAGCTGTGAAAGAGGTTTGCCTACGGCTGATCTTCTTGAGAAGATACTGTAAGCATTTATGAGCCCTCTTGCCCTTTTAGCACACCCACTGGTGAGCACCTATCTGATCCCTTAGCGTATGCCCAGCTTCACGTGTTTTTCAGCACAAGGGCCCTGCTGATGCGTGGTGAGCACATTTCTGCTTTGGATGGTGGTGTTGAATGCCCAGCATTGCCTGAGTGCCAGCAAACACCTTACTGTAACTTTACTCTTGGTATTTAACATGGACCCTGGCTATTTTTCCTTCCTTCTCATTTATGAAGGCACTTGTGGTTTTCATGCTAGAAGCTTTTGCAGGCAGTCTAGCTCTTCTAGAAATAGTTGTCTTCTTCAGAATACATTAGTATGTATTAATCCTCTTTTTATATTTTTTGCAGTTTTATATGAGTCCATCCATTATTGGAACAGTTTGTAGGATTAAGTGATGCCATTAATATTTGTTTTCCTCATAATCGTCACACAAGAAAATATATTTATTGAAATATCCTGGTTTGATAGGATTTTACTTTCAGAGTCAGTGAAGTTCCCTCTTAAACTGTCCTATCCCAGATCCATTATAAACACAGCCCTTGTGTTTCTCGCATGTTAAATTTAGCTTTGTGTCCCTCAGTGACTTAAATTTGCGTACTTGCTTCATAAAATGTCTTCCCCTTTAGTTATTTCCTGCTCTTCTGTTCTCTGCGGAGCTCGGAGGAGGCTGGCTCTGTCGGTCATGCTGTTTTCCTCAAGAAGGAATCTGTTTTCATGGACAATGGAGAGACGGTGATTTAATTAGAACAGCTTCCATGAAGGAGGGGTTTCTTGCATGCAGCAGTATTTTATATCCCATTTTGTATCCTTCATGGTCAAGCAAAGGTGGTTTTCCAGAGTAGTGTCGGGTTAAGAGCCGAGACAGTTGTCTATACAAACACAGTTTGATACCCTGTTAATACTTTTATTTTAATATTGGGAACAGCCTTTGCAAGTCATTACATCTGCGACGCAGCCACATGCGCTGTAGTTGTTCCAACTTAAAAATGGATGGTCACCTCATCCCAGAGTATTTTTCAGGTAAATTAATTTAGATTGAACAAACAAAAATTTTTTTTCTTTACATTTCCTGAATCCCAAAAACAGTAGTTTGCTATTTCATTTTGAATCTCTCACCTATGGCAGATCTTGACACTGTTGCACTTTATGGGGCTTCAGGGGGTCCAAAGGCTGACTTCTGTAGAACTGGAGCCCTTTTCAGTTGTGGCAGTCCTCTCCTAATTCCCATTTTAAAAGGAGCAAATAGGCATGAATATCTGGTCAATTGATTTATACCAGTTGGCAGAATAGATTCATTGCTGACAAGATTAACTCTTGTAAGTGCCTCTCTCAAGCTGTGAACTGCATTTCAAGAAATGCTTTTTCCTTTCTCTCCTTTCCCTCCCAGGAGCAGTTCAGAGAGGAGGAAGGAGAAATCAAGAGATGCAGCGAGATGCAGGAGAAGCAAAGAAACCGAAGTTTTCTACGAACTGGCACATGAGCTGCCCCTGCCCCACAACATCAGTTCCCACCTGGACAAGGCCTCCATCATGCGCCTGGCAATCAGTTTCCTACGCACTCACAAGCTGCTGTCTTCAGGTAAGATCCGGCTAAAAGAAGCTGTTGGTGCTAGTTCATAGCAGCTTGGTTAGATTTTGCATGTTTTTCTCCAGGTACTAGGTCCTAAAGTGAGAACAGGACACAACTGCCTGTGTTGTGACAGTGCAACTAGATTTAAAGTTTAGTTGGTGGGTGGTTTTTTTTTCATCAGAATTATGTATGTTTTAATTGGGATGGAACATTCTGAATGTCTGAGTAATATTAGCCATATAAGGTCTTCATTATCAAAATAACAACTGGTGCAGTTTTGCCTCTCTAAAAAAATCAGCGCTCAAAACACTTGAATGTGTTGGGATTTTTGTTGTTTATTAAGCTCATTTACAATATTTGAAACTTCTAAGAGTTTAATCAGAATTCAGACAGACATCTTAAGCTTCCGTGCTGAAACAAGTAAATTTTGATTTGGTATGTTCAGCTTGAACCTCCTGGGCTCCAGTACTTGCACCAGTATGACAAGTGTGTTTGTGCCAGTGCACTCAAAAGGCAGCTGGGAAGTTCTGAAGGTCCAATGCTTTGTCTGAACGGACTAATTGTGGTGTACACTGGTAATGAGTAGTAGGTAGATGCCTTATGACAAGGTAGACTAAGATAGTAAAGCAAACAACTTTTCAATACTTGATATGAATGGATTCTATGTAACCAGAATCTTGCTCATGTTGGAGTAGTGGGAAATGTGAACTAGCAGCGAAAACTGATAAAATTAACAATGCTCTTGTTTTGCACCTGTATTTGAATAATCACTCTGATGGAAATCTGTGGTTTGGGTAGCCTGTGAGATCAATGAAAACAACTGATGTTGCTGGGGGAACTTTCACACGGTGACCTGTAAGTGTCCAGAATGCCTTAACAAAACAATACCTGTGTTGTTTGTGAAAGGCAAACCCAAAGTTTCATCTTGACGTTCATTAATGCAAAACTCCCTATAAGATCATGATTATACTTCCTTTGTTTAGAAAAGTTGAGTCATTCCATAACAGTTACTTTAATAAATGTTATTAGGAAGTACCTCATTTTGTGGAAAAGCATGCTGTTAATTTGTTGTTGGCTAGTCTGAAGAATATGACAAATTAAATTCAGATCCTGTGTGCTTTGTAATTTTTGTAGTTAAGGCTATCGTATAAAATGTGGGTATTTTCACGTTAAGCTTATACAATGTGGTTTTAACGTTTACTTCTGTGAAAAGAAAAGTTTATTTGCTGAACAGTGTTTACAAATCATCTCTGATTTTATCATGTAATTAATACTTGAAGAAGTTGCATAAGTAGGTAAATGTTCTTGAACATGCCATACACCAAGCCGATTTGTTAGTAACTTTCTCATAAAAACACAGTTTCAGCTTTTCAAATATTTATACGGCATGAACTGGAGACTGGCACAGCGTAGGAAAAGCAAACTTCTGAAGGGCTGTAACAGTTAATCACAGTAATGCGTGTGTCTGTGAAACACGACATGAAATAGTTTGATGCTGTCATCATCAGAAGAATATGTTTGCTTACCTGCAAACTGCTGGGTTTAAAGTGAAATTTTCAAATGCATGTGCATTTCTTGGTGAGGAGAAAATCTACAGGTAAAACATTTATTTAGTGCTGCTTTAGTGTTAAGGCTTAGGCTCATATAATTTGATAGTGATGACAACTCAATATATGTATATACTATTCATCCATACACATAGATATATGATTTTTCTGTGACAGCACTTGAAGAACAATGTGGTTCATGTAGCTGATTTGTGTTTTCTTGAAGTGCCACCAGGACCCAGCAGTTAGGAAGAAATCTGCAAATGAAACATTACAGTAGTGACAAGCTGTGATTTAATATTTCGGGCTTTCTCTGTGTTAGTTATTTACTTAGCCTTAAATCTGATACACTTCCCCAGCCTAAATATTGACTTGGATTAAGTCCTCTCATTAAAATTTGTGTTGTTAATCAGATGCAGATTTGTTAATCGCTGCATCTTTAGACATTAGAGATGTAGGTAAAGGTTTTTAAATCTCTAGTGCTTCTGTTCTGGGGAATTGAGCTCAAGGTACTTTAAAGGGACTGATTTTCTGGAAGAGCTGAGTACTATTTCCTGACAATGGGAATACATTGAAATGAAAGAACTCAAGCCAGAAAACCACTGTTTGCTTGTAAAGGCCTCATCTGCTACTTACATTCTTCTGAGGATAGCTAACATTTAAATCAGCCAAGCTAAACAAGAAGGCTGAATACTTAAGCCCTGAGTATCTGAAAGATAAAATTTATCAGGCATTGGAATAAAGTGGCATCAGAGAGAGAACTTTGATTATCATTATCAGAATAATGGCTTCAGAGTATTATTTCTTCCTCATGCAGTTGCCCAACAGTTTGCAGTTGCTGAGGCTCCTGAGATTCACAGGTGTCGAGTACCGCTCTGGCCAAAGTAAATCTCAGTAAATCAAGTTGAGAACTGTTTCTCGCTCTGAGGAGACAAGACTGTAAAATTGAATATAGGCATTTCTGGCAGGTGAACCCGGTTGAAAAAATACATACAGCCTTTCAGGGCTGATTATCACCATCTCTGTACAATAACTGCTTAATACAGCTAACATTTGTCAGGTGCTGTTTTTCTGATCTGTTCCTGTAAAAGCTGAATTTAAGTCTTTGATGGTGAGTTTCTGAATGATGTCAGTCTTCATAAGGACACTGACTCACACTGGAAGGCCATATGATTTAATTCAAAGCGATAGGTTTTTGGTGCAGCTTTTGGCTTTCAGATGAAGAAATTTGCTGCTCATCAGATTTTGACAAGAGCGTGGAGCAAATGGACGCTGGGCTTGTGCAATGCCCACCCGCGACCCGTTCCCACTTTTGCTCTAAACCCTTTTTGAGCCCCAAGGAAAGCTGCTCCCGTTTCATGCACATGTGCAGCAGACTGGAATTCAGCCATTAATTCTGCGTTGCATTTGAGGAGCCTGATGCTGATGGGGAGCATGAGGGTTTCTGTGTCATTTCTGGCAGGTGAACGGGGAAACGGGGTTGTGGAGGACTGTGGTGTGCATGAGAAGCAAATGCCTGCCCCAGCCCACAGACCCCCCCACCTTTGCTTCGTGGAAACAGTTGTGATTATTTGGGCTAGACACTCAGTGTAAACTGAAGTTAAGAGGGAGTATTTGTTCTGTCATTAATTAGGACATTAAAATAACATTTACTGCATTTATATATATATATATATATATACACACAATGTCACTAAAATAAGCTTGCAGTGCAGCTTAAAATACTTCAAAAGGTAGTAAAGAAAAAATACTGCTTGATTTAGCATTTTTATGTTTGTTCTATCAAAAACTACTGGTACACTGGATTTTATTTGGTATTACTGCTTGTGGGCACGATTCTTGAATGGGAACACATCTCTCCGTTTCATGGCAGTGTTGCTGGGAGCAGCGGGAGCAAGGGCCCGCTCAGGACTGCATCCTCCTTTCTGCGAGCCGATGCTGCAGAGGGGGTTGCAGAGATGGCTGTAGTCAGGTTGCCAGCCCCAGTCCGCTGGCATTGAGTGTCCCATGCCCCTTCCTATTATTCCCTGACTTGGATTAGAGCTTTTTTCTTGTGTAACCCAGGCTGTTTTACTAGCTGTGTCTGCATAATGATCATCTATCTGTCGGGAAGCCAAGACCTAGGGAAATCTATGCCCACATTCTTCCAGCAAGTGAATGGCAGAGCCTACAAATCTGAGCCTTCGTTGAGAGCTCTCCTGCTACGTGCCTCCAAAAATCCCAGCTTCTGGATTGCAAGGAGCACGTCTCCTGCAGGCCTTGCGGGGCCTGAGCTTGGCCCTTGTATCCTATCATAATAGGAAATAGCTGGTTGTATATCTCAGAGTTCAAAAGGGTAAAAAATACCAGGTTTTGCTTTATAAAAGTTGCTGCTTTACTTAGTAACACGTTTCCCTTTGATTTTCACAGTAGGCAATTCTGTGTGGGAATGTTGGAGAGGAAGCCTTTAACATTTAGAAATGCAGGCTGTTCGTCTGACAGCCTGATTGAGATTAGCATCACAGGAAGCAAACTGAAACAATAGCTTTATAATACTGTTTCCATGTTGTGCACAGAACAGTACACGGTATAATTGGAATGCTAAGTAGAAATATAATTTAGTTATAATAATCTTGAATATTTTTCAAGATGTCTCTTAATTCTGTTGGCATAATACATTTTTGCCATCGTCACATTCAAATGTTTAGGGTAAATTTAGAGCTGATCTTTGTTCTTTTCAAGTAAAGGTTTTGATCCCATGGAGTTGCTGCTGAAAATAGACAGTTTGATGCTTATCGATAGTGGAGCTTTTAGATTTGGGATCTTACGTCCTTTAGCATAGCCAGAAAAATTGATAGCAGTGCTTCTCCCCTGTTATTCTCTGGTGCAGCTAGCAAACTAGCCTAGTGGGTTTTTGGGGGTTAATGGATGGCAAAAGAGAAATAACTATCTTTTAATAAGGAATGGCCATCTTAGTTAACAGCTAATATCATGATAGTTGCTAAGGCTGCCTCAGATGGTCTCCTTTTGTCTGAATATGAGGAAGAGGATCCACTTTAGGAAGCCTGCATAGGCACTAATGTGCCATGCCAATAATTTCAAGTGTTTATTTGGACCACACTGATGCTCAAGACATTATAGGAACCAGAACTTTTTGGTTCCGGTGAGTTTCTGTGTGCCAGGACTGCAGACTTCTTAGTCAGGCTGATCAGGCAAACACAATTTTATCGGCATTCTCTAATCCCATCCCAGTTGCGTGGCTGCCCGGGTGTCTTTTTCTGTGCAGAGCTCCAGCAAAGGAAACCGGCTGGGAGTTGCTCCTGTGCAGGCAGACAGCAGCAGCGATGGGGAGGGAACAGGGAAGCAGACGGGAAGTTGGTCTGGGAGAAGGGAGGCCACGAGGAAGCCAGTGTGAAGTTGTTTCAAGGGAGGGAGACAACAGAGCCGGAAAGCCAGCGGGGAGCAGAAGGGAAAAAATAGCTTTTTCTCTGGGCTTTCAAGGGAGAGGACAAACCGTAGGGAGAGGTGATGTGGGCATTGTTTTTGCATGTCTGGACAAGCCACATCTAATCTCAGACTATTGTGGCATAAAACAGTGCTTTAAAAATAGCACGTCTACTTGTTTGCTTTTATTAAATTGGAAAAATAGCTTTGTGCCAACCATGCTGCTAGGAATGAGAGCGCAGCCGGGTGCTGAGTGCCTCAGCTGCCTGAAGCAATGCCACTTTTCTGGGAAGGTGCACCAGAAAGTCCAGTGGTGCTCGGGAAGCCCAATCAGGATGGGGTCCTGCATCCCACTGTTCAACACCGACGGCTGCAGGACTCAGAGCAGCTTCCTGGGAGCAGCATCTGAATAATTTGTTTAGATAGAAACCCTGCAGTCATAACAACACTAGCATAAGGGTTTACTTTATCAAAGTCACTTGTGCACTTGGAGATAAGAGCCCTTCAGGAAGCTTCAAGTTTAAGAGTAGCTTTCTCTTGATGTATCTAAATGGAAAGCCTTTACTGAACACATTGAAAATATCCCCTTGAACAGGATGTACTGCCCTGTCAAGACAGAAAAAAAGAAAAAGGAAAAAAAAAAGTCGCTTTCCTTTGATGCAAAACAAGAAACCAGGAAGAGACGAGTCTGTCTCAAAGCTGCTCCCCGCTGCAGGATGGGGCTGCTGTTAGATCTTCCCCAAATTCTGCCTGCTGGAGTCGGGAGTTCTTACAGCCCTGGAGCCTGGTGTCTGTTGTGCACAAAACCCAAGCAACTTTCTGGTACTTATAGGATCCAGGATTAGAGACAAAGCCATGCAAATTCTGTGGAGGTGGTGTGATGTGACCTCCAGTAAAGATCCTCTTTATCACGCTCTACCTCTGGACTGACCAAAAAGGCCCCTTTGAGTCAGATCAAAGGTGCTGAGAGGAGCAGAGGCTGTTTGCTAGGAGCTGTTTATACCTGAGCAGTTATTTCTTGTAGGGAGAGCCTGAGTTTTGAACCTTCAGACTCGTTCCAAGAGGTTGGACTGAAGGAAATGAGCAAGCTTCTACGGAAAAAGTGTTCTTAAACTTGGGAACAGTGCACATCCTGACAGTGGGAATTAATCAAAGCTTGTTTACAAGAGCTATTTTTAGCATAAAAGGTTATCATAAACACGGCAATAAGCATTTGCCATTACAGTTCAAAGTTTCTCGTTGATGAGTAAATTCTACTTTAGTGGTCGGAAATATTTTCAGAATAGAACTGATTAAACAACATTTATCAAAATTTGATGATGACGGAGACACGGACTGAAAAGTACTGTCTCAAAATTTGATGCAGACCAAGAAATCCTGCCGTGGGGCAGTATGAGCGGTGGATGACCCATCAAAGTGGGATGTGGTTGCTCTGCTCCTGGTTCTCCTGTAGCTCTGACAGTCGCCCCAGCGAGGCCACGGCACTTTTGGTGGTTCTCTGACATCTTTCAGGATCTTGTGGTCTCAGCTACACGGGGATTCTCCCCCCTATGGGGGCTTCCCAGTGCTACATGAGCACAATCTTGGCTTGGGTCCATAAAAGTAGCTATAATATGAACAATGATATTACGGGACTTCATTCTGCTGAATGTGCTATTAATTTATAGTTAAACTGGCATGTCTGCAGGCCAGTCGCCCGGTTATGCTGTCACGGTGCCTCAACTGAGTTACTCCCATTAGCAGAGATGGAAAAAGTTGCAGGGAACAAAAAAAAAAGAAGTGCATCCTTATTTCAAAATTTCGTTAGCAGCTGTATTGAAAAACAGCGTTGCTTACAAAATCTCTAAATTAAAATCAGGGTAAACTGAGTCCGTGATTACCTTTCTTTAAGACTTGGAAAATGCTGGCAAGCCTACATGAGGTGCTGCTACCTGCATAAAGTGACCTCAACTACTGGAAAGCAGCTTTTTCATGTTAACCTCCTACTTTAATTTGTTCTATGCTTTGTCAAATGTTTTCCCTCTGAAGCTGAAATTTCTTATGCTAAAGTGCAAGACAGTAGGGATTTCTGAGAGCAGCGTGCAGTAGCGATGGTTTTATTTGTTTTTCTTCTGCAAAACAGATTATTTCCAAAGCAAACTGGATTTTTGCTCGTGACAATGACTGAATTTCTTCTGATGTATTGGTCTCCTAATGTGTGTATATCCTCTGGGTAGCAGTAGCTAGAGAACAGAAGCAGGCTAGAATGCCGTAACTGCAGCCATATGAGGGACTGTTATTTATTATTTCTATTACTATAATTATATTACGTTCTGGACACACGAGAAGATGTGTCCACCTTTGGTGCACCCCCGGTGCCCAGACTTCCCTGGGCAGGCAGCAGGGATGCCCACGGGGGACAGGCAAGGAAGAGGTGGCATCAGCAGCACAGGGGCCCCTGGAGGTATTTGTCACCTTCCTCTTGATGCCCTCAACTTCCTCACTCCATCTTTGAAGCATGAGGATGCCCTGTTAAGTACTGCAAGAAACCTGAATCTGCCCGGCTCCCTTGCCCACTGTGCCCGGGGCTGCTGAGGGGGAAGCAAGGGGTGCACTGGGGTGTGTTGAGGTATTGGGGAAGCTGGAGAGTGTTTGCAAAACACCTTGGTCATGCTTTTGGGTTATGTGAGACGGGGTGCACAGCAGCACAAACCCTTTCCTCCCAGTCCACATCACAGATGCCTCCAGCTGGGCAAAGGTAATTTTAATAAAGAAAATTGAACTCAGATCCCACAAAACCCTGTAACCATGAACTCTAAAGCTGGCTGTATCTTTTAAGTGCTGTGCTCAGCTAGGACATTAAGGTTTGAACCTGCAGGCCTGATGTGAATGATCCTATGTCCTCTCTGTGTGTGTTTGTATAAGTAATATAATTTATATACGCGGAAAAGCAAACTTAATCATCTGATAATACAAGTAAAGTGTTTGTCTTTCACTGTTGGAGGCATTTAAGAACACAAATGCTTTGAATAGCCTTCCTGCCTTTGAATGGTCGTGTTTTGTTAATGCAAACTTAATGAGCTGGGGAAAAAAATGGAAAGGAGGGTCTGGGGTTAGAGCTGAAAAGTCATTTTTTTCTCTGAACCCACACTTGGCTGATTGTCTTGGGCTATAGCCATGATCCCTGCTGAATAAACCATTTGTTTGCTTCCGGAAAAGTAAAAAAAGACCCTTGACATTCTTTACACAGCAGAAACAAGCTTGGGAGCAGATGGTCACTTACCTTTTTTTTCTTTCCCCCTTCCCTAAATGTCATTATGGCCAAAGTGCATACTATTCAAATATATTATTGTGTATTTTCTGTATTTTAAATGCTAGCCCTGATGTAATTTCCTGGAGTCAGTTGCTTTGTGCTGAGGAGGAACTGGCCCCTGAGTGAGTAGCTGGAATTGCAGGGCAGGGACACAAGGTGACAAATCCGCAGCCTGTGTTGGCCATCCCCAGAGAGGGACCAACAAATAAGAGCAGCTTCTCCCAAAAACTCATTAGAGTCCCACTGCTCTTGTGATTAAGGCTGATGCTGCTATGGCTGGAGCCTCTGGGCATCAAAATCAGTGGTGGCCCCAGTCTGGAGCACTCTTGTGCTATCAGGGAGGGGCACAGGGAGCAGCATCACTGCAGCTCCGCAATCTCGATGAGACTTACCCATGGCCTTGTACCTTCAGCAGTGTATGACTGGAGTTGGTTATTCTTTATTTTGAGGCTGGGTTGGGGGTTTTTTTGCTTGTTTGTTTGCTTTTCCTCCCCGAATTCAGAGCCTTACCACTACATATTTGCAACGACTGATCGCAAATGTGCAGGCGACCTGACAGAACTAAAGATAAGCTCGCCCCACAGCATGTCTGAGGTACGCAGACCAGATGCAGTATCTGTAAATAGTTTTGTAAAAAAATAACCCCAGACGTTTCTCATAAAACATGTCAAGAAATCAGTGGGCCAACTCCCACACAGAAATTTTTCAATACTGGTTCATCTGCATCTGCAGGCCTCTTATTCATGAAGCTGAAACATGCTTAAAAGTGTAGAAAGGAAGGCAAGAGTGCTTTACCTTTACTTACCTTCTGTGAGATTTGCCCTATAGTTCATGCCTGTTAGGAGATGGAAAGCTTGCATGTGGCCAAAAGAATGTGCACATTTCAGTGTCTGGGTGTATAGGTGTTATGCACTGAAAAAACACCTCTTGCAGAAACATGCTAAAGGTGGGTAGAGGTTGTGTTGCATTTGCCAAAAGATTTAGAATAATATCTTTCTAGTGATAAGGACATGCCTGTGCAGAGTGCTTTCTTCTCAAGGAAGGGGTTTGTGGAAAGGAAATTGTGGCAGCAGAAAAATATTGTGTTGCCTTGTTAAGTGGATGTGTTTGCATTGAAAAAGGCTGGCCAGGGTGCTGAAGACTTCAGAGGCTTTTTTTCTTTTTTTTTCTCAGTATGTGCTGACAACGAGAACGAACTAGAGGCAGACCAGCAGATGGACAACCTGTACCTGAAAGCTTTGGAGGGATTTATTGCCGTGGTGACACAGGATGGAGACATGATCTTTTTGTCAGAGAATGTCAACAAATACATGGGTCTTACCCAGGTAATTTGTTCCCTAACCCTTTCCTCTCTTTGAAATACAATTCCTAGAAATGAGTCCTATGCCTAAATGCAGAAAAACAGCTGCGCATCACTGCAGAAAGGACTGGAAAGAAAATGTCCTGTTTCTCAGGCAGGTGCACAGCACATCAAACAGCAGTGGCGGTTTTTCCCTCTCCCGTTAGATCAGAGTTGTAGTGTCTTTGGTGACTGCAGTCCTGCCTTCCTAGATGTTACTGCAGTGAGGAGAATGGGCGTTTTTTTGACTTATGCCTTAGACTATGGGACAGGGGGAATAGAGCTGCTCCTTTGAGTCCCCCCCCTTTTCTGCTCTGTGGACTGGGGACTTTCTCCTGTGTTGAAAATAACCAGTGGTGTTGACTGTTACCTGCAGTGTGCTAATCCAAAGATAGGGAAGAAAATGGGAAGTTAATGCATAGGATAAACAAAGGGAGGGCCACAGGATTTGTGTCTGTGAGCGTCCTGTGGATGCACTTGGTTCTAGTGACCAGTTTCATCTGGATAGGTGGTATTTAAAATCAGGCAAATATTATTCATTGCTTTTATTTGGCTAAATATAGTTCTTACTTCTGCACAGGTGGAATTAACTGGACACAGCATTTTTGACTTCACTCATCCGTGTGACCATGAAGAAATTAGAGAGAACCTGAGTCTGAAAAATGGTAATAATGAAAACAGGAGTGACTATTTGCCTTTAAAATAACCAAATGAAGTAATTGGCTGACAGTAGAGATCTTTTAATCACAGTAAAGGGAATTTTCAATCCTACAGTGATCATTAAACTGTTACACAATGCTTTGCAGATTTGTTTTGTTTAGCCAAATCTTGCTTACATATGATAGCACTAAGAACTGTTTGTTTAGTGTTTCCTTTCATCAAGTTAAGACAGGCGTAATGTTTTCACTTGTAACATGTTGCAAAGATTTATGTGCTGCAAGCTAAAACATAGGTTTAAATGCACAAAGTCCCATTTAAGTTCCACTTAAAGTTTTAGGTCTGAGCTCTTCAAACTGCTCTTCAATGGTCCATGCATCTTTGATGGTCTCTGCAGGTAAATTATCTGAGAATTAGTCTGTTATTTCTATTGAATCCTTCATGCTTACGAATAGAAGAAATCAAGAAGCAAAACTGATAAAATTCATTTGCCATTTTCCTTATACTTGTCTAGGCTTTGGAAAGAAAAGCAAAGAGATGTCAACCGAGCGCGACTTCTTCATGAGGATGAAGTGCACTGTTACCAACAGAGGCAGAACTGTCAACCTCAAGTCTGCCACGTGGAAGGTACCGTATTTTAGCTGTAATAAGTGTTTTTGATGTAAAAAGACATTTTGGCATGTATAGAAAGTACATTCTAAGTTTATTTCTCATTCAAAAAAATCATTATTTCAGGTTTTGCACTGCACTGGACAAGTTAAAGTGTATAACACTTGCCCTCCTCACACTCTGTGTGGGTATAAAGAGCCTCTTCTCACTTGCCTTATAATAATGTGTGAGCCTATTCAGCATCCTTCCAACATCGACATCCCCCTGGACAGCAAGACCTTCCTGAGTCGCCATAGCATGGACATGAAATTTACCTACTGTGATGACAGGTAAATTCCACTGATTTTTCCTTTCCATGGGTATTTCTGTCTTCTTGAACAAAACAAGGAGGCTTTCCAAATGTCCTCCTATGTGGACTTAGTAAGCAAGGATGGAAAGTACAGTCCCTTACCAAAACAGCTATTCAGTGGCTCACTTAATCCATCTCATATCTCAATGTAGGCGAAATACCATTTTCCACACTTGCTGAGTGAAGAATTCAAGTTCACTGGCAAAAGATGAGACAACTTAGAACCATAACCATTAACTTCTTGGGTTTTAGCAAACTGAAGAGTACAGAGTATTTCTGTTCTCTTTTTTTAGAGAATGTCTCAAATGACATGCCTTAAGGACCTTAGGCAAGGACTGTTTTATGGTTGGTTTGGCCCAGGATGCTATTGGCAGTTAGCTGGAAAGTACTTTATGCTCTAGATTAACTGAGAATTGCTAAGGCAGGCATCCAGAGCATCTGCAGCTCTGCAAAAGGATTGCAGCCTCTTGCTCAATGAAGAGCAAGCAACCTTTGCTGGTTATCTATGTGCCTCTTCTAGTGGCAAAATGAAGAAGGGGAGGGGAAGATCTTGGGTCAAGCAAGGAGCTGTGCCCTGCGCTCCCCACACTTCTCTTGAGTGGAAGAAATGGAGATTCCCTCAGTCTCTTGCCTGATTTCCCCTGGGATCTCCATGGCATTTCATACTATCTCTTCTTTCTGTCTGCATGTTGTGCTAACCATATTCCCTGCATGTGAGTGAGCCAGTGATCCCTTCCCATCAACTGTTCTGTTCCCGCTTTCTCCAAAAGTCCTGTCTGTACTGCTGTGCGTTTGGTGTTTGTTTTGAGGTCTTTTAAGTTTATGAGGCCATCCCCAAATTTAGTATGAAGTTTTCTGTCTAATGAAAGTGGTCCCCTGAAATTGAGAGATGCTAGCAATAACTGAGGTCTGTGGGGTTATCAGTGGGGTTATACTTATGCTCGCATTTTATGCAGAAGCTCACAGGATTGAGATCTTGGCCTTTTTTATATCCCTCGAAGGTTTTTTAAAACTTGTGCTAAGCAAGATTATTATTTTAAACAATGTGATGAAACAACTGTCTGAACTAGCAGTGTTAGTTCTGTGGATGAAAGCAAGATTACAAGTGTGAAACTTGTGACTGACCTTCTCCTGACCCCTCTGAGAATTCAGCAGCAAGTGTGCTGTAACTAGCAATGTCCTCTGATGTAACTGCAATGAAACAAGCTTTTTGTTGTTGTTAATGCTTTCAGGATTAAAATATTGAGATATCAATAGGGATTTTCTGCTGAGGGGAGGGAAGGAACACCATGGTAGTGGCTCATTATAAGTAATGTACCTCTGAATTACAGGGCCATTCAGTGTCAGGTTGGAGGAGAGTAACAGAGGATTTTGCTGTGTTGCAGCATTCACATGTCTCTGCCAGACAATGCATAAACAATTATAAATGAGAATTAGGGGGACTTGTACTATCCTATGCAAGATACACAAGCTTATTTTTTTTAAAAATGACATATCATGCCCTGTCTCAAATAGCAGAAAATATAGGGAAAACTTTTCATGTGGCACTGAAATAAAACAGCTTCCTCTGGGAAGATTTAACTTGTAGGGAGTTTCAGATATTTTTCTTTAAAACCAGGCACCAAATCAGCATGTCTTTTACTAGATAGTTTTGGCTGGATGTCTATTCGTGTTTTATTGAGATGATTATGATAAAGCTGTAAAAAGCGAGACAGGCCAGAGAAGGAAGAGACCTCCTGAACCTTCCAGGTTCTTCCCAGCAGATCCTCCTGGCTCTCACTCCCTCCCAGAGGGAGGCTGATTTCTCTCCAGCAGGCGACACATCACTAGACACATAAAAATGCAAAACATTCAGCTGTTCTTATCATACTCGGTGCTGCTAGACAAATTGCGCTGAAGGAGCAGCTTATGCCAAGAATGTAAATCCAGGCTGCAGAGCAGAGGAGGAAAAGCAGCATGTGCCAGTCGGATGCCTAAACCCTTCTCAGTGATGCAGCAGGGCTAAGGCAGCTCATTTCTCCATAGGAGACTGTGTCTTTCCAGCTCAGAGCTGATAGCACTGAGAGCAACGTGCCTCTGCAGCCATCTGAGTATCTCCTTTGCAGATCATCTGGTGTGGACACGTCTGCTTCCAGGGAGCATTAGGTTCTTATTTTTGAAGCAAAAGAAACTATAGGATTTCTGAGGAGGAGGTATCTTGATGAATGGCAGCCGTGCTGGACCTTACCAATGGAAGCATCCACCTCCAGTGTGAAGCTTAAGTGGGTACAAAATAGAGCTGCTCTTGTACATGAAGCTGAAATTTATCCTTGTGGAAAATGAAGATCACATCTGTCATCTCCTTAGGAAAGCTTGTACTCTCTGTAACACAAAAAAATATAGGCTGGCTGCTTTAACACTGTAACAAAATCTAGTTGGCTGACATGAAGTGCCTTGATTGTCTTGGCTTTTCCTCCGGAGGGTACAGGACAGATGTGGTACAGAGCAGGCAAGACTGGCCATCCCTTGTTTAAAATGTGTGAGACACTAGCCTGTGTATTTTATCTTCCAAAAATAATTTATGTATGTGGGCCCATGACTTGCCAGTGGTTAGGTGGGATATGTTTGTAGGCTTAAAACAGCTTTTGCAAGGTGATGAGCCTGTAAATAAAGGTTTCTGAGATATAAATAATAAAAAGAGGCTGTTCTGTTAAATGCCTGCTTCAGCCATTCCTGGAGAGCAGTTTAAAAATGTTCCCTTGCTCCACTTATCTTGGCTAAGTGGTTTACAGGAAGGATTATTTTAGCTGTAATGTGGAAATGCTGATCAGTGGTACGGTTCGATAATCCAAGTAAGGATTTAGTTCAGCTGCACAACGCATTTGTGTCAGGGAAGATCGCCAGTGAGAGTGTTTTAGTCAGGAAAAAGGCAAGTCTTTGTACAAAGGCAATTTTATTACCTTGTTGGCATAGCTGATGCTCGGTGTATCTTCCTGTGCAGGGCCAGGGGAGCAGGTGATGGGTAGAAATAGTGGTGGTGGAAAAGTCCACAAAACAAAAGTGAGAACTGTATCGGAATTTGATGGAAAACCCCAAAACTGCTTCAGGTGCCCTAGCACACACAGTCTCAGCCTTTATGGCTTATGACCAACAAAGGAAAATAACAGGCTGTGTTTTGGAGGGGATGAGGGTTTTGAAATCAGGGAGGGTAGCATGGCGTTGTAGGTGGTGTTGGCTTTTCCCCTTCATCCCTGCAACCTCTCTGGGGTGCTGGGGAGGGGAGAGGGGAGGAAGCGCTCTTTGTCTGTGATTGCTGTGGGTAACATGTGCAAGGGGGCCCAAGGATGAGGAAACACATCTATTCTGCACGGGGTGAGATGTGCAGGCCCCAACTCCAGAGGCTGCATCCCAAACCAGTTGCCTGGCACTGGCACACTGGAAAGCGTGTGCTCTCCATTACTTGGAAGGCGTGGCTTGGTTTGGGAATTGCATGTTACTGGTTAACAAAAAACCAAATTAGTTATACACTGGTTTTGCTTTTTCTCAACAAAGGAGTGATGGAGGATGTATGGTGATTCAGAATAGGATGATACAGGAAGATGAAGTGCCAATAGTGTTGGTCTCTGTTAGGTTCCTGCTAATACGAGTGTACATGTGGGATCCAGGCTGTGCCCGACTGAGAGGAAACCGAGTTGTGTCGTGCTTCCAGTTATGTCCCTGCAAAACAGAAATACGCTGGCACAGGACCTTATATGAGGAATTAAGTCAGTTTGCCATTTGACCTATATTTGAGGAATATTTTTAAGTTAAGTGAGAATGCAAATGAGCATTTGAAAGGACGTCCTGTCCCTCCATCCCTGCTGAGGGGCAAAATGCAGCATGGAGACAGCAGTGAAGTGAGGACATCTGAAGCCAAAGATCTGCGTTTGGCAAAACTGGCTTTTGGTCTATGTTGTATTTAAGAAAAAATTATGACCAATTTCTTTTGTTAATAACGAAACTTTGACTGAGGTAGACCAAGCGAGTAGGAGAGATGGAGTCCTGGTGAAGTTCTTCATTTAGCCATCTAGTTGTTTGTGTAGCAGAGCAGATGCACCTGGCCAGGCCAGCCGTACCTCTGAGGAGTGGGCAGGGGTCCCAGCAGTTTGCTTTTTATTTTTTATATTGGCCTGGGTTAGAGTAGAAGAAGCCATGAATATTTTTGAGAAGAAATGTGGGAACTTGGCAGGACTGCCAGGCTGTCCTGTCACCTGCTCCAGCAGGCTGGCAGAGTGCTTTACCCCAGGCACAGTCACCGTGTTGGGCTTTATTTATTTTTTCTCTCTTTTTTAACTCATTCTGCTTTAAGTATAACTTTGTTTGTTCCCGTCAAGACCAGTTTAACTTCAATAACTTGGTAACAGTTTGAATACAGAAAGACTTTGTTAAGAGATCCACACCCTGGTGCATACAGTCCACACACGGTCGACGAATATACACCCAGCTATTTTTTTATGAGCAGTAAACATCACAGCAGTCTTTCACAAAGAGCCTGACTTCTCAGTCTTGATGGCCCTTACTATACTATTTTAACTCGAGAAATGGTATACAATAAAAAGCTTTGTGCTCCTCTAAAGAGGCAGAAAAGCACAATTTTAAGAAAAGCCAAAACATTTGAAATAGCTGACCTTGTAGCATTTGAAGCAATGAGCTTTGTTTGCTTTGCGTGTCTCAAAGAGATAAAGTAGGGCAAAGTCGTACAGATCTAGAAATAGAATTCAGATCACTTGTTTCTCCATTGTGTACCCTAAACACAAAACTTCGCCTTTACTCCGCATCCCAAGAAACGGGTATGTCGAGAGAAACTGAAGTAGTGCTCAAAAAGCACTTCAGCAGTGGTAGCTGGGACAGATTGCCTGCTGCGGAAGCTACTGCCCACCTCTCCACTGTGTTTTCTGAGATTTTGACCTCAGTACATCACGGTGACAAGTTTAGTTCAGAAAACTGAAGTATCAATCTGGCAAAATTGAGATTCCCCAAAGGTATTTGAGTTTTCAGAAATGAGCAGTTACCCGGAGAGTAAACAGCCCCTCAGACCACCTGTCTTCTTCAACAAAAATGATTGTTCTCCTAATTGGCACCAATTTAGCTTTCACAAATGCAGAGGAAACAAAGCCTGCCATGGCAGGGATGCCACCCCAAACCACTGCACAGTTTGTTTTCCAATTTTGTCATTCCACAGCTCACACAAAAAGCAGTTTTCTGTCTGGGGTCTAAGCAAAAGTAGAAGTCTTGTGTTCTGGACTTGGGTTTTGTAAATGACCCTTTGGTCCCACGGGGCATAGACATTTCTGTGACTGTCTTAGTTCTGTACTACTCCTCCTCCCCATAGCTCCGTAGGATGCTTTTTCCTCTGTGTATTCACTTGGCATTTAGCATTGCTAAGAGGCTCCTGTGGAAAGCACGCAGGGTTTGGAGGGTGCGCCTCACTGGTGAACCTCAAAGCGATGCTCAGGTGAGGTCAGTGCTGAAGTACTCGCCACCTCCTGGCCCAGGTGCTGTTGGGCTCTCAACAGCTTTTTAAAAATTATTATTTTTTATTTTTTTAAGCTTTTCAGAGTCAGCAGCACCAGAGGAGGAATAAAGGAGGGTGTGATCTGCCAGTTCATGCACCCAAAACCGATACTGCTAACAATTTCTGGAGAGAGGGTGTTTCTTATAAAATAGTGGTATTTAAAAATGTATCTGGGAAACATTGTCAGCCAGTTTTAGAGTTTTCTGGGGTGGGAGAAAGAAACATTCTATAATTAACAAAAGAATAAGTTCAGTCCCAGGAGTGTTCAAAGAAAAATGTAATGAATCTGAATAGTGGTAACAGATTAACAGATCAGTTAACAAGAGCATAGAAGCTGTTTAGCCATATATATATATTTTTTTTAAAAAAGCAACTATTTCAAACAATTAGTCTTGATTAATATTCCAGTTACCAGGCGTGGGTTTAGAATTTGGCCAGTCTTGTGGGGTTGTGGGCAATTCTTTGGTATCTTATTTTTATCTTTCTGTACACTTTTTAGTTGGGTGTAATAAAAAGATATCAACCCACCACTTGCTAACTTTCACCCAAGATTATATTAAATTAGATCAAATTAAATTTGACATTGTGACAGCAGCACTCCACAAGTTGTTCTGTGGCATGGAATGACAAGAAGAGTAATTTTATAGTGATGGCTCTCGTTATGAACTGATCAGTGAGGAGCAATTTGAGAGGGATGGGAATAGACAATTTGGCATAGAGACTGCAATTCCTATCTGATAAAAGTTAAGAGTAATGCATGGTTTTTGCTTGCTATTTCACTTCCACTGTTGATACCCATGAAGGCTGTAATGTGATTTGGATTTGCCTCAGTGCTGCTAGGTACATGATGCTTCATTTTTTTCTCATCTTTATTTCCTTTTTTCCTTCTTTCCGCTCAGCCCCCATTTGGCTCTCAGCTCCCAGTGACCGAGTTAAATCCTCAACTTCCCGAATTTTCAAAGCCTTCCCGTTGTGATGAGCTCCAAACTAACCGGGATGGTTTTATGGTGCTATGCCATTACATAACCAGAGGCCACAGTTTCTGTTTTTAAAGCCTGTATATTTACACTGGTCCTGGAAAAAGCCTCTGGCCACTGACACCAGTGTGTCCCAGCTGACTGCATAAAGTCAAGCAGCAACTGTATTTTGGGAGCCTGATTTTTACTAGGGCTCCTTCTGTATTGGTTCTTTTCTCCTGATGGCTCAGTTCTGATGACCAACTCATTATGGGAACTTCAGCTTTTCTTAAAAATGAAAAAGCAATTGTGATTTCCAGAGAAAAGCTGCAGATTTGAGTGGGGTGCAGTTTAAAAGCTCAGAGTCTTGTCAGTTGAAGAGCCAAAAAAAGCAACTCTTTTGGAAACCTGATTCACCAATTTCCCCTTTGTCGGTTGAACTGTAAGCACAAATAAAACTGTAAACATAAAGAGAAGAGTAAGTAAATAAATAAGTAAATAAAACCAACTATGGTCTTTGCTCAACCAAACCATTATAAACACAGGTTCATCCCATGGGAATCAGGACAGTTTTCAGTGACAAAACCAAGGTGTCCCGAGGGTAGGAGCTACTATCCTGTGTGGAGGCAAGGGAAAAACTGACTCAGAGCCTTGGCATTAAAACCATACACTGAGTATCTCCATCTTCTGTGTCTTCCTTGCTGGAGAGGGAGCCAGGAGCTGAATGCCACACTCTGGCTCTGTTTGCTTTAGAGTATCTGCATGTCTGTCCTGTAAAGACTTGTGGGTGTCTGGAGGGCTGGGCCAGGGCCGTCCTTTCAGGCAGTACACAGACTGGAGGCTGTCTCTCTTAACTCATCAGATGTGGTGGTGGCAGATAAAGCCTTTCCAAGGGCATACGAGGCATAAAATTTGGGCACTGCCAGTGATGGCAGTGACTGCTGCAAGACACCACTGTTCCTCGCAAACCTCCTGGCTTTCCAAGGCGTGTGACAGCTTAGCAGTTGGTCTGTAGCCATTTCTGCTATTGCTCTCTGCCACATCACAGGTTGCTATTGCAGTTTAAAGCTAGGAAAAGGCATCCAAGAGTGCTGTTGGCTTGGAAAACACTAATGCTTCCTTATTTTCCCAGAAGATGTGGTATCTTTGCTGTTGAATTATTTTTTTTAACTAACCATGTTTCCTGTAAAGTTATGTGTGATGGGATTTCAAATTGAATTTAGGTAAAAAGAACGCTTTTCCTCCACCCCCTCATTAGAGAAAATCATCTGCAGTTTGATGACCTATTTTCATTTGTTCAGGGACTTGTGAGAAATCCTGCCTTGCCCGAGTACTCAGAAAGGCTCTGAAAAAAGTCTGGGTTTTGAGATCATAGCTTTCTTTGTGTAAAATCCTACTTAGTTTGTGGATTAGTCACCCAAGTAACCTAATCCACATGCTAAAGTTCTCTTATTATTGAGAAACACTGAGTAGAAAAGATGATTTTTTTTTTCTTTTAACTGCCATTAAATTCTTACCTTGCATTTTTATTTTATTAAATGCAATGTCCAAAGTAGTGATTTAACCCTTTTATGTATGTTATTTTAAAAGTATGTACACATACTTTTAACCCTTATGGTGCCAACCACTGTCCCCCTCACATGGTTTGATTTTGAGTTAGGGTAGTTGGGAGTTTCTGCATGCAGTGGACAGCTTGAGAGCTTTCTCAGCAGTGGTTTTCCAGTTGAGACCTTCTGTAAAAGGTACTGTGCAGTAGGCCTGGGAAATGTGCAACACATGTAACAACATCCCTAGGAATTTTTATTCCAGTAGTAGTAAAAGGCGGCTTATTCTGAGCATGGAAGTATTTCAGAACATGATCAGAAGTCCTCTGCAGCTCCTAATGTGTTCAGAAGTTCAGAATTTCTCATATTGTGGTTTTAATTCTGTTAGTCTAAGGACTAGACCTGATAGCACATGTAAGCATAAGGCTCAGGCAACCTGAATTTAAAATATTTGGGCTTTTTCTTAACCAAGAATAACAGAGCTGATTGGATACCACCCAGAGGAGCTGCTGGGCCGTTCGGCATACGAGTTCTACCATGCCTTGGACTCGGAGAGTATGACCAAGAGTCACCAGAACTGTAAGTCACATTCTTGTTTTAGTTCATAGTTTGCACATAAAGCATGGCTTGTGGGTACCTCCATAAGTAGCTGAAAATACCAATGCATCTTGTGTGCAGAAATTCCCTGAGAACAGTATACTTTGCAAGAAAATTTTCAGGTTATAGTGCTTGTCTAGCTGACGCCTGCTGCTGATCTTTCCAGAGGGGCAGAGTTTTGCCATATTCAAAACTAACCTGGGATGGTAGAGAGGAGAATCACTGTCTCTCTAAGGGATAATACAAGGATTAGATGAAAATTTAGGCAGTACCAGCCTGGTGAGAAGTGTGCTTACTGGTGGTGTTATCATTCTGGTGTGCCGTTGGGCTCAGCAGGAAGAGCTTCTTGCAGCGTATTTTTGAATGTCTGCTTCTGCTACCAAGTAACAACTATCTTCCCACCTAAAACAGATGTGTGAGGAGACTCTCTAAAAGGAATATTCATTATACAAATAATATATATTGCCAGGAACAGTTTCTTGTTCTTCCTATGGCTACGTGAGCTGCCAGTTTTAGCTGTTTTTAATGTAAAGCACCCAAATAATTCAAGAGGCAGAGGTCAGAGACAAGATCCCCTCCCCCTCTTCAGCAGGCCACACAGTTACACTTTCTCTCTCACATAAGGTGCCTTAAAATTATTGGATTTAAATCTTCAGTCTCTGTCCTTCGAGTTGGTGCAGTGGCTGGAGACAGCATGGTCCACCAATGTACAAATGACATGTCCCACCTCTGAACTAGTGCATGGGGGACTTCCCAGCAATGAATCACTAAAACGTCTGCTGCTGCTTTTCTTATTAAAAACAAAGCAAAGCTCCTAGACTGGAGTCCACGAGCTTAAAAAAAATCCCACCTTGTAGTTACTATGATCAAGGTTTTTGTGCCTCAGGAAAAAAAAATCCATGACCTGGGGCATGTATGTACGGAATTGCCCACTAAATAGACTTACAGAAAGTATTTCTGTACTTCCCAGAGAAAAGTAGCAGCAAAGAATAACTGCCTGACCTTAAGGGGAAAAGGGAATATGCATTAGCTGTAATGGCAGGGATTCAGGATGGCTTTGAGCTGAAATGATACTTGAAAGAATGTTTGGCAATGATTAAAGTTGTGTGCTGTAAAACAGCGTTGGTATGAATCATCCTGTTTCCAGAGCTGCTTAAAAAAATATAAAATAAATAAAGATAAATCACATGATATTTGCAGAGAGTTGTCTGGGAATGCATTTGTGAAAATTGTTTTGTAGGTAACGTGTTCATGCTTTTAATAGTGAAAAGAAGTTAGTGACATTCATAGATAGGATGTCCATAACCTACGCCGGGCTATAAGGAGCCGTCCTGAGCAGTTGGTGGGTATGCTGCACTGTTGCTCTGAATCGCCATGTTGCATTTCCGAGAAGGGGACAACACCAAGGAGGGGAAGAAATGAGATCTGGCAGTCTCTTTGGTGACAGGAGTGAGAGAGCGAGCCTGTGCTGGTTATCCCTATTGAGCCAAGCAAATGAGACCATTGAGGTGGGACTTGTCCATGTAGAGATTTCTGAACAGTTTCTAGAGCCCATCCTGACCATGCATTGGTGGAGGTTGCTCCTCTAGCAATTCCATTCCCCTCATGTAGCACAGAGTTTGTCTAGATGCTGCTTGTGCCTACTGAAAAGGGCCATGTCCTACAGGCTTTTGGTGTTGGGCATGAGGACTGGTCGAGAAACAGAATGAAGGCAGGGGAAAGTCTAGAGGGGTGAGTTGTACCAGCAAAAGTGCTCAAGGCACTGTGCGCTGTGTGGGTTATAAATACTGAGGGCCAAACTGCTCCATAGTGTTTATGATAGCACAGGATCAGCATGGATGATCTTTCCTGTTGAAAGCACAGGACCAAAGTCTGTGCTGTGATAAATGCTGTTGCTTACAACAGAACCATCAGTTTACATCGCCAGCAGATTTGACCCCTCTAGTTTTTCTATGATAAATACCTCCCATGTCTTCTGGACAGTCAGGCTTCTTACCAACTCTGAGAACAACCACAAGGGCAATGTGACAGCAAGCTATGACTTGAGAAAACACACATAAATCCTCTGAATTTCATAATGTGTGCCATTGAGGTGTTGTCTAATGCACAGGGTAACCAAGCAGGTATATGGCTTACACACAACTTACTAGTGCTTTCTAGCACATAGCTATGCAGAACTTATTTGTTCTGCTTGGACATGTTTGTTTATACATGGGAATATCGACCTCAGAATTCATGTTTGGCACACTTACATTTATTAATCAATAACTTTTATTAGAAATATGCTGTATATAGAGTATATATTAATGCATTAATACAGCCATCAATTCTGACAGTGCCAACCATTTATTGTTGTAAAGTTGCATAGGAAATGAAGGAAGGAGACTGAAGATTGAAGAAAGAGGGAGAAAAACTTCAAATTAGTCTCTTGGATAGAAGCAGAAGTCCTTCCCTTTCCTTCTAATTTAGTGATAGATCATGGTTATTGCAGTTTTACTGTACTGCATTTGGTCGATATTTTTTTTCTTGAGGTGAAATAACAACTTCACTCAAATAAGCCACAATAGCGTTTGTGTTCTTGGCTGAGAGAATAGTTGCATAGAGAGTACGAAAGTCTTCATTAGCCACCATCAAATGGAAGATTAGAATGCATTTGGCAGTGTTTAGCATACGCCGTTTTTTAAATGTTATGCAAGCAAGGTGAAAATCTCTGTCTTGTTACATAAATCTACACAAAAGATTGAATACAGAGCTATTATTTTCCAATTCAGCGATTAATAATCTATGATCACTTCCATTTAGAGTCTGGTCTTGTTGCCATTAAAGCCAATGGGAATTTTGCTATTGACTTCAGTGGGGAGCCGAATGTCACCATCTGGGACCTGGCACTTTGTAGCATATAGCAGAAGTTCAAGAAGCTTTCCAAGTGAATTGTATTTCTCAAGGGTCTCTCAGCAATTAAAAACCAAATTTTGTGTTCAATAAATTCCTCCCTGCCTTCTCCCTAAGGAGATAAGGAACATAAGCGCAGCCTGTTTCATTTGAGATGTTACTAGTTCTGTAAAGATACAGGTAATGTATACTTAAATAAAAAAAAAAAAGAATTGAGAAGTTCACTCTGAAGGCAGAACCTTAATGAGTGTTGATAACAAAGTCAGCAGTCAGGAGTATATTAATAATTTATGAGATTACCCCACGGAGGGATTCTGCTGCTCTTTATTATAGCAGAACATGACATGCTTTGAATAATAATAATAAAAAAGATTAAAGCAGTAAAAAGCTTCTTTGTAATGTAACAGGCGCCTACACTGTGACTCTTATTGATGAGCTGATGATTAGGAAGCAGTGTAATTATGTTTCACAAACAGAGCAGAACAGTCCAGTCACTAAAACACTTTGAAATGAAAGCCTTTTGATTTTGGTCCACCAGAAGTATTTAATCAATAAAAGTAATGTTCTACTTTGTCTAAATAAATTAAATGAAGGATGATTAAATACTCCTAGGAAGAAAACAAACAAACTTCAGAGAGAGAGAAGGATAAACACAGCAACAATTATCTGCCAAACAGTTGTTGCATTTCATAGGCCTGGATTTGTGCATTTGCATGGTGGGGATGTAGGAGAGACTGACAAGAAATAGCTTCCGTTAGTGGTCACATTCACAAGGATTTTTTCACTACAAAGACTGCAGAATCAAGTTTCCAGACTTACTGAGTCAAATTGCATTACTTTTAGGGCATTAGTTTGATGATGTACTGCCTTCAGGCACAAAAGCTGTTTAAAGGGAAAGATTGCCAGTGTGGTCAAAGGTTTAGCAGAGCCAGTTCCCACTTTGGCTACACAGTGCAACTATGTCTGCTTGCAAACTGGTATTGGTACAAGTACTGCTTGCATACTCCAGCCCTACTGCCAGAGGATGGGATATTTTTTCTTTGCATTTACTCTGATCGGAATACTCAGACCATCTAAAGAACTCACATGCCACGCATGTGGAGACCTCAAATTAACAGCCCTTTTTGTCTTTAAAATGGCCAGATTTCCCCAAAGTTAAGCATCCTTGCTAACAAATGTCTTTATGCAAAACTGCATTCAGAGTTTTCAGAAAACTCTGAAGCGGGTTTATTTAAAACAAGCGTTTACATATTGTGTGTTCCTGTCCTGCTGCATTATCCCTACCACTCTGCCCCCTTTTCTCAGTGTGCACAAAAGGTCAAGTAGTGACGGGCCAGTACCGGATGCTCGCCAAGCACGGCGGCTACGTATGGCTGGAGACGCAAGGAACGGTGATTTACAACACGCGCAACCTGCAGCCTCAGTGCATTGTCTGTGTCAACTACGTGCTGAGGTAAGTAAGTTGTACGGGACAGAAAACCCATGTATGGATTCGTGTGCTGGAGGAAAAGCAATAATCAGAGGAACTTTTGAAGGATCTGTTTATTCAGGGTTGTTATTCTGGAATCAGTTTAGTCATATTTGTTCAGTCTTGTTTACTGATGTTAGACATCGATGAAAAATGTGGCGTGCCCATTTCCATACACGCTGGTGTAATACACCACTCTTCTGCAGAGTGGCTGCTCTGCTGCTACAACAGAGTATGAAGAAGATTTTTTTGTGTAACACAACTGCTAATATTTTTTTTCCTCATGCTGTGATAGAGAAATAAAATTAAGTAGTAATTGTATCTTCTGTTGCTAGGAGAAGCTGTTTTCCACCCCAAAACTCAGGACCAATCAGGAGTTTTGCCTGTGTTTGGCAAAACTCAAGTATTTTTGGTCTTAGATGGGGCCAAAATAGGAAATACTTATTTGAGTGATAGTCTGGGTCATTATAGCCTCGACTACATCCTTTTAAAAAGCAGAGCAACAAAGCCCTGAGTATTCCCACAGAAGTCCTGACCACACTCTCTGCGTCATCTGAGATGGTGGTGCTCAGCAACGCTGGAACCATGCCTCGCCTGTCCAGCCTGGCATGGGACCGAGAGATGCCAAAGCACTCGTATGGGCCCCAGCTTTAGAGAGTTTGCACTGCCTGCATTACCCACATCTTTTTTTTCTTTTAGAGTGCAAAATACCTAAAACCTATTTTCTTGTTAGTGAAATTGAGAAGAACGATGTTGTGTTCTCCATGGACCAAACAGAATCACTCTTCAAGCCTCACCTGCTGGCGATGAGCAGCGCCTACGAGAGCAGCATCCCCAGCACCGAGAAGAGCGACTTCTTGTTTACTAAGTTAAAGGAGGAACCAGAGGAACTTGCTCAGCTGGCACCAACACCTGGCGACGCCATTATTTCCCTGGATTTTGGTTAGTATTTGTATAAATAATTTTTGTGCAACAAAGAACCACGTGTGAGCCTACATTTAGAAATTTAACAGACAAGTTCTGTTTGCTATGTGTACAAATCAGGAGTAATGGCTATAAGAGTCCACGTGCTCACACCAGTGGAAAATTTCTGTGAATGGGAGCAGAATCAGGCTTTCTTGCTGACTAAACAACAGGCATTAAGTCTATGCCAACTTATTGTCATGGCAACTAGGAGCAGTGTTTACTTTCAGTGAATAGCTGCAATTATATCATAACACAGCACAACCTAAAAAAGTCCATTAATATTGTTAAAACTCCATCCAGGGACACAGAATTTTGAGGAAGCCCCTGCCTTCCCCAGTGTTGTTTTGGCACCAAACAAAACATGGCCAGTGGAAGTGAAAAGCCACGCTGCTCAAGGTGAAACGCTGACAATACCATCCTTTACAATGCCTCAGAGCGCGCCTGGCAGCAGCACACCAAGTGCAAGCAGCAACAGTAGCTGTTCCACGGTAAGAAGAGCTTTTTTAAAAAATAAAATTGCATGTTATGTTTTGTAACTAAGCCCCACCCATATATGTAGATGCTGTTTCCATGTTAGCAGTCCTATCTCATTGCTTATTAACAAGGCCGGGTGCATCTCTATCCCTACTGTACCATCTTTCATGGAGTTAGCCTTCAAATAAAAAGCTAGTGTAAAAATTGTGCGGTCCAGAAATTTTACCCAACTCAGGCATTTAAGAGCAGCTCCATGGAGTTCCTCACTGAAAGAATTAATGTGCTTTCAGGGCATTGCCCCAAGAGCTGGAGCATGTCCAATTTTAATAAAGACACTGAGGTAGTGCTAAGCGTCTTCCTTCTTGACACACATAATTTAATAGCCTACATCTCATGTTGCTGGTCTGATTTGCCAAAAATACATTCAAACTAAGACAAAGGTGCGTTTGCTAATCAGTATACCTCTCAAATTTTGTAGTGACAAGTAATCTTGTGTTGGAGAAAAGCATATGATAGAAGCAGACAGTTTTGTTTTTTGAGGACACTATGTATAGCCTGGTATCATAGGAAAGATCAGTTACTGAATAGTGCAGTATACACTACGTGATGCTAAGCCAATACTGTGGTTGTCTTGCTGCTTATAGCAAATTCTTATTCTGTGCAGCCAAGCAGCCCAGGAGATTATTACAGTTCTGTGGATGAAGATCTTAAGATTGAGGTGATTGAAAAACTCTTTGCCATGGACACAGAATCAAAAAATCAGTGCAACTCCCAGGTAAGGAACTAACATCTCCCAAAAGCCATAAAATCAGTCCCCTGCTAGCAGGTAGCACAGATGCATGCTGTGTGTGCAGATATAGTAACATACGTGCAAACTGCATCTGCACATGTATGCCAAAACTTCAATGCACAACACTTAACAAAAATATACACTTTTAAAGCTGGGGTGTAGATGTCTGTCCCTAACTCCTGACACTCCTTAGAGTGTCACTGTGGTGGCACTGCTAAGAAGGAAGAAGCAGCAGAGAGCTTTCAGAATTTGGACACTCCTGTAGACTGCATAAGGAATATAAGCAGCAGCTTATTTATTTTTTTACTCTGGCCTAATGATTAGCAAGTAAACATCCTTTCTAGAATAGAACATAAATAAACTAATTTTTGCAAAACCTTAAAGTGAGGAAGAAATGCTCCTCATAGCACATGAGTCCTTTAACTACAAAATGAAAACTGTCATTTTGGATGTATTCCTCTTATCTCTTGGAGGATTTCAGAGAGATTCGAGAATTACTTGCACATAAAGTACCAGTTTCCTGCATTCTAATCAGAGTGTAAGTGTATAAATTCCCCATATAAACTACTCTGTTAAGCCTACACTCTTGCAACATTACATTGAGTAAATAAAAGGGGTAGGCCTGATTCAGCCCACCCAACTTTAGGTACTTAATTGAAATGCCTTTGTTAAGAGCTTATAGTTCTTAATAGTTAAGAGAAAGGAACAGGCAGTGCTGGCTGGCAGCTCAGACCTTATGCTCATCTCCTTCTATTATTCCAATGGAAAATTTGGGGTGATTTGGACCAAAATGAGGAGCCTCAATTTGCGAGTGCAATTCGCAGACTTAGTAAGATATAGGTAGGCTGCAGGCTATCTCCTGAAGAAATGTTATCTAGGCTTGGACTTAGAAACAGCAATGAAAACAACAGAAAGAGTGCACAGATAGGAGGAAAATGTGGATCCGGATCAAACTCAGTGCAAAACCTAACGTGCAAACTTGACTTTCATCGGACTCAGCATCTGCTTGCGCAGGTGTGTGTGTGTCCCACCACATTGGCAGGGTTGTCTGGTGGCAAAAATGAGTGCTAGAAAAGTGTCCCTGTCAGGAGCTGACTGGTGGGCCGACATTCATTTCATTTCCCATTCTGTTCAGCTCTGGTCAAATGCCAAGAGAAATGAATTTAAATATGACTGGTTCTCCAAGGAAAAAAAGAAAAGCAGATTAAAGTGCAATGGTGTCTTTTCCAACTACATTTTTGAAAACTTTTGCATTTTTAGGTGCATTTTTTTCATGTAGCTGGGTTATGAGAAAGCTGTGTTGTTTTCTGGTTTTTATCACGAAAAAGCCTGAGGTTGAACTACATGCCACATGTTGTAGAGTCTTGGCAGACAAGTTATTCAGAGCTTAATGAAACACAAGATCTAGTTCAGATCACAAGCTGCATGCAAGCTGCTTTAGCAAATACTGCTTATCTGGAAGTTTTTTTCTTCAGTTTTCTTTGACAATGATATGAACATGTATGCTAGTCATAAAAATAAGACATTTTAAAATAGGAGCTGGCCAGTTTCATGTAGGTAAATTTGGCATAAAGTCATTTTTCAGCTTCACATTTACTAGTTCATATCATGCTAACTGCCACAACTATTAATAACTTTTAATTTCTTTATCAACTTACTTTATTCAGACTGACTTCAATGAACTGGACCTTGAAACCTTGGCTCCTTACATTCCTATGGATGGAGAAGATTTCCAGCTCAGCCCAATCTGCCAAGAAGAACGTCCCCTCTCTGAAAGTGCACAAAATACCCAGCAGAGTCTAAGTAGCATGAGTACCATCTTCCAACCCCTTGCTTCTGCTTCACAGAATCAGTTCCTCCCAGAGAAATACTGCCCACAGCTATCAAATAAAAACATGAAACCTGGTCACGGGTCCCCGTCATCAGTGTTCTTCAACAACGTGAGTAGGTCGTCATTGCCACCATACCAGGACCAAGCCAGCACTCCCCTGTCTTCGATGGGAGGAAGACCAAACACCCAGTGGCCACCTGATCCCCCATTAGAATATGTTCCTGCTAAATGGAGACTCATGGATAAATACTCAGGATCCCTATCAAGTTCCCCTTCAGGGCCACCAGTACATTCTCCCAGTGTGCCCATATGTAAAAAAAGGTAAGCGTTTTTGGGGTATAACTATCTATTTTACGCAAAATATGTGGGGGAATGTAGGAAGTGATAATACTGAAAAAAATTTCTCAATTCAGCTGGAATAGTTGTTTTGATAGCATCAGACTGCACTTTTGGGGAAATTAATGTGGCGCTCTCCCAGCAGCAGGCAGTCTACGGGGAGTAGAAGTTGGCAATTTTTTTGCTCTCTGTAAGGTGCAAGAATGGATTTCCTGCTGGTCAGGTAAAGATTACCCAAGTGATCTTTGCAAAGCCTGCTTGACTTTCTGCAGTTAGAAAAATACTCTGAAAAGGCTTACTGATGCAGCAGTAAGCTGGGAGCCATGCATACTTTCTTATTTTGTACAACAGAAAATAGGGGAGAGGGAGGGGTGGCAGTACATTTAGTGTTGGTGTGTATAAATATTACAGCAAAGATTTGAAATTACAGGGTTTTTTTCTACAGCCCTTCTTTCCCTTGATTGCTTTCTTACATATGTGAGCAGTATGGGATGAGATGTAGACCAGAGAATGCAGTCCTAGAAGTTTCCTATCTCAGATACAAATTTCTTTGTAGCTCTTGGGTAGCATGCAGAATGTGGGTCATGCTAAAACATTCAGGAAGTCCATAAAATAGCAATGGGCATTTTAAAACATCAGGCTGTGCCCTGTACTTGCAGCTTGCTTTCTGGGATTTCTTGTTGTTGGCAGAAATACAAGTGTCTGAAAATACATGTGGAAAGAGAGGGTTTGTCCCCAAACAACAACCGCTGTGTTCATGTTTAGCATGCAAAGCAAGAGGACAGGTGTGGCTTTCAAAATCCTGTCGTTAAAAAAAATCACATGAATTTCTTTTCCACAGCATTTTTATGTCTGTGTGGAGATAACTAGAGGCTGTTTATGCTAGATTTACATTAGTCTTTGATCCTAAAAATCAAAAGTTTCCAGAGCTTGTGGGATGACTAACAAAATGAAATAAAAACATTTGTTTGAGGTCTGTCCACTGTCATATGTCAAAGACACCTTACATGAAAGAAGAATCAGTATCAATCAACAAGATGGTTTAGGTTTGCCTCCCTGATCACTCACACAGATAACTTTTCTCCACAGACCCCTGGATGCTTTTGGGCAACGAGGCATAGATATAAACCCAGCAAGAATTGCTCTGTCTAACAGTTTGAAACTGAAGCGACAACTGAATTATGAAGAACAAGCATTGCAGCAGCTGAGTGGGGTAAGCAGAAGGAATGCATCCCCTTCACAACCTTGGACTCACCATGGTCATAGGTATAATTATTCATTTTGCTTTTCTTCCCATTCTAGGGAGATCCATCTATCATTAACCCATCTCACCTCATGTGGAAGAGAATGAAATTTCTCAAAGGAGAAAATTGTTCCTTGGTTACAGAAAAAAAGTCTCTCAGCACAAGTGTTCTTACTGGTAAGACATAAGAAATCCGTTTCGCAATTTTAAGACAGATTGAATAGAAACAAAAACTCTTTCAAAAGGAAATGTAAATAAGCTCTGTAAATATTACACTAAGCTAAAATTAAAGATCAGGTTGTATTACTAAGAGCTGGACAATTTAAAAGTATATTTGGTAACTGCCAGGTAGATGGTTTCATGTACATTCACACCTTTGCTTGGAAGTAGCAGATGTCAGCATAATGGACATGGGTTTACCTCGTGCTGATCCAAGGTGCGGAGATCTCAGAGCCAGAACTGATACTTTCTGCCTACAACACTGTGTTTCCTTACACAAGCATATCTTGGGTGCAATGCTACTTCTAGAGCCAGTGCTGTTTCTGGACTTCCCTTGTGACAAGGTGTAGGTATGCATACGCCATGTGACCGTCACGCTGAGGATCACTTTGCTCTGGATTAGTATTATCTACTACATTGTTACAGTGGCTTAATTTAACTTTTTTTTCCCCTACAATGTAAATCAGATGATTTTGTCTGTAACTGGAGAAGTTTGAGTCAACCAATGAATCAACTGCAGCAGCAACAACAGCAGCAGCAGCAACAGCAACAACAACCCACCTGTGGCAGTCCAGGGGAGAATTTGAAAGCAGGAGCGTTTCCCCCTCTGTTTTACAGTTCCCATTATCAGGACTGTAGTGTCCAGCCAGCTCATAAAGCATCAGGTAAGAGCTGTCAGATACAGAAATTGGAAAGTGTTATTTAGTTCCAGTACTAAGTCCATGAAAGAAAACACTTTAAAAAAATATGAGGAAGGTGATAAACCAGGAACCAAATATGTATTGCTTCATAGAACAGGAAGTTCTGTGGTTTAGTGTGAAACTTTAATGTTTGTATTTGTCAAAAATGAGGAAAAACTATTTTTGCCCTTCATTTCAATTAAAATTAATACATCTTACCTTGGAGGTCCAGTCATCCTCCATCCATACTCTTGCCTTGTGATGGGAGTGATTAGATTGTACTAAACAATGGCACTTGCAGCATTGATATATGAGAGGTTTGTAGGTTAGGGTCTTAACACTTGTCTTCTAAAAGTTAAAATAAGTTATTAAAGAGGACATATATATATATGTCCCTGTTTGTTAATATATAATGGAAGCGAGTGTCAATTTAGAAACTGTGTTGTTTATTACAGCCTTCCTTATCTGCACCAATATCACTTTTCTAAGAACAATCTAAATTGGGGGTGGAGGTGAAGAACTGCACCTGTCTGTGTGAACACGCTTACTGTAGTTTAAGGCAGAGCAATGCCTAGATTTGCTCTGAAATTTGAAACTGCTGGTGGTTTGAGGCATATTGACATAAACACAAAATGAAATTACAACTGGTATAAATAGAAGAGGGAGGAGAGGAGAGAAGTCCTCTGTCTCTCTGCTCTTAGCGCCATGACTGACTCCCCTGCTCTCTTCCAGGTATGACCAGTCGCCTGCTGGGGCCTTCCTTTGAACCCTACTTGTTGCCCGAGTTGACAAGATATGACTGTGAGGTGAACGTCCCTGTTTTGGGCAGCTCTACGCTTCTGCAGGGAAGTGAACTGCTCAGAGCACTGGACCAGGCAACCTGAGCGATCCTGCAATATTCTGTGGCCTATACTGTTCAAAACAGCTTCAGTTTTTAAATATATTTTTGCAAGTAGACAATTTCTAATACCAATACACTGTTGCAGGATTTTACTTAGATATTGAACCTGTCCACGTTACCAAATAGTGGCCTTTTGAAGTTACTCACTTTATTATTCATATTAAAGAAATACATCTACTGTATTTTCTCTATTGCAATTAAAGTGTTGTTTAGAGAGTTTGATTACCCTTCCCTTATATCATTACCTGTAATTTATACTCTGAAATTTTCTTCAAATTTCATGCTATTATCAAGCTGTGGTATAAATGCCTCATCATGTGATAACTTTGGCTGCAGTACTGCAAAGATTTATTTTTATTGCCAAAGATGAATGAAACAAATTTGATCTCTAACCACAGTTTTTTGTTGATCTGCCAAATTGAAATCCTTTGAGTCTTTCTGTTTTCCAGCATTTATCATATTGTAACTTTAATAACTTTTGAAAAAGCATACTAAGGAATAATCCCGGCCATCCTCCTCCCCAGCTTCCCTTCCTTTTTTATACACTTTTTTGAAAGAAATGTGAATGGTGAACTGCGATGTTTATGGGTATCTGTGAAAGTTGCACGTTGTGAGCTTTTTTTCCCCTCAGATGCAAGCCACATTCTCAGCTGCCTTAACCTGGCTTAGCTCTGCAGCCAAGGGAGTCCTACAGATTTACCCCAGTGGAGGATTTTGACCTGTGTTTTCATTCATGTTGGGGCTTCTTTTTTTGTTCTTTGGGGTTCTTTTCTTTTGTGTTATAGGGGGTTTTTTGTTTGGTTTTTGTTGGTTTTTTTAAACACAAAACCAAAACAGGTTTGTTGTTTTTTTATTTCTCTCTGGGTCAGTTGTTAATCATCTCTTGGTACTTTTGCTATATCTAGGACACATCAATTTCGAGAGCTGTTTCTGCTAGAACTAGTACTATTTGTTATGGTCTCACTGGTATTTCAGAAATCTGACCAGTGGCCAGTACTAACACCTCTGATTAATGTTAGCCTTTTTAATTTTGTATTCTAGCTACCAATATAGACTTGTTAAAACTAAAAGTTAAAAGTGGTATTTCCCAGCATATTAGGCTAACTCAGTTACAGGTAGACAAAAAGAACTAAGGATTGTGTAGTAAGACGAATAGCTGGCAGGCAGGGCTCTATCATTTTTACTTGCCTTACATTAATCAGTAGCTGAAGTGTCCTTAAAAGGCAGCCAGACGTTTTCAGAGCTCCTTTCCAACTATCAGTAGTCGTCATGCACACATTTAAAAAAAATAAGTCATCTTTAAATGCTTTCAAAGGGATTTGAAAGTTTCAATTACAACAAACATATTTAAACAGCAAAAATATTTAAGTAATAAAAGGCAGGTGAGCAGTTCTGACTTTAAAATACGTACAGACCTAAATATATGTTGGGACAGATCATCTTGGTTCCTCCGCTGGTATAAATCATCATAGCTTCATTGAAGAAATGGAATACTGGCAATGTACAAAAAGTAAAAACCTGGCCCAGAAGCTTAAAATAAAGATATATTCTTGTGAGACTTCCGATTCTGCTGCAGTCTGGTTTATAAAACTGCTTTATTATCATGCACTGACACTTGCAGAGAAGGGAGCCTTGGGTTCATTGAGCACTTCAGAGTTCGCTGTGGTAAGTCTTAACCACATACACTTAGAAAAGCTGAAGATCTTTTGTTATTGGTACATACTGTAAAAAAAAAATGATAGTCCCTATTGTAGGCAATTTTTGAAAAGTTTATTACAAAAAATAAGCTAAAGTGAAGTTATTACTGTGTCAAAAAATTGTAAGCATCAAAATCTGATTAAAATTGGCAAGCCAGGTTTGACAAATTTGCAGTGGCAAGGACTTAAAGGCTTCAAGGATTAAAGACACTTGAATACTGCTCTTCTGTTTCTTATGTGTGTAGTTTCAGCATTAAAAATGTTATACCCTAACAGTTTACTAAAACACTCTGAAAAATATTCCATGTCTTAATATTAATCAGACTTTTAATCATAATTATTTCATAATCTATATTGCTGAATTCTTATTGACAATATTATATCTGTATGGGAACTTTAACTTGATAAGGAAATGTATTTTGACACTGATACCTTATTAAAATATACTGATCCTAAATTCTTTGTGACTCGTTTGCTATGAATTTGTTATTTGTTGTATCATTGTAAAACAAAAGTATTTATTAAATTATTTATAGAAAATAAAGGTTTGCATTGATCTTTGAAGAATGAAAGAACAAATGAAAGTTACCCATATTTGAGAGCCAAGAAATGACCTGTCACAGGTCTGTACCACCAACCTTTTTGTAGAGTTTGCCCCAGCTTTCCTCAAATAGAGAATTGATGCCCTGCAGACCACCCTTCTGAAACATGTCCTGTGGTTCAGGCTGCTGCTTCCATTGCGAAAGTGTGTTTTTGTCTCAGGAGCTGAGAGTGCCTCTGGTAATGCTGGCCTTAAAAAAAAATAAATAAATAAAATTCATAAAATTAAATTGATGGGCTTTCTCCCATCCAAGCCTCTGCTTTGCTTACCCTGTTCTTTATCCCAGCACTTTTTTTAAACATGCCCATCCTTTCCCATCTAGAAAGTGCCAGTTATGCCTGTGTAATAGCACTGCTCATGCTGTAGGAGTAGACACGTTAAAAAGATTCATTTCCAAACATGCACATAAATTCAAGCTGGAATAACTGTCTTTACACCATGCAGTGCCCATACAGGCACCTGAGCTTCTCAACAGTGAATTTTCTGAAGAACCTGCAGAAGTGGGGTATCAGTGCCTCCTTTTCTAGAGGGGATGCTCAGCAGGTGTCAAAAGTAACTTCTTGCTTCTCAATCGGTTGTAATTACAGCACAAACCTCTTCAGCAGAGATGAACCTGTTCAGATCAAGTGCTAGTTTTTAAAAGGATGTAGTAATTCACTGCTACTGGAAAATAGTGCTGCCAGAGACTAGGTTTTTTTTGGGGGTTATCCCACTCTCATTCTGAAGAGCTTCAAGCATTTACACCTCCCATGTGCAAGAAGCTTAAGGAACATACTAGTAGGCCCTGCACACAAACGATTTTTCAGGTTTATCAGTCTTTTTAAAATTATTAAGTCTGTTTTTCCAAGACCATAGATTTCACGTAGGTAAGACTGACATTGTCATCCAAATGGTTACAACAAAATACTATAGGAAATTCTCAACGTTCTGGTATATATGCATTGCGATTACTATTAAAACCACAAAATAAAAAGTCACAGATAAAACTGGAGCAAAAAAAGGTCCAACTACATTTTCATTTGAGACCCCAGTGCCTAAGCAATACTGAGATCTGTGTAGGCAAGTCATCACGCTTGCTTGCACAGGAAAACGCTAACAAACACACAGCAGCTCCAGCTCTAGATGGTGGTTTCATCTGTTACTTTTCCCTGAGAAGTTTTATAAAGCTATTCACAGACATACCAGGTGGGGCTTTTTGGGTGTTGGTTTTGGTTTTTGTTTTGTTTTTCTGTGCTGCAGTGGAGAATTGGAAATACCCACCATTAATAAACAGCATTATTTAAATAAACAGCATTATTTTCTCTTTCTTTTTTTGCCTTCAACTCTCTTATTACAGACTTCCCAAGACAGGAAGAAACCATTTCTAAGACTACAAAAAAGTATCCTTAACAGTATTTTCATAGGACAACAGAAATCTGTCACTCATCCCTGTTCTGCTCCCTTCACACAAGCCAGCACGTGGCACAACAGTCACGCTTTGGTTGTCTGGGGCTGCCTGTGAGCACACCCTGGTCCACAAGGGAGGCAGGAGTGGAGTCAACTGAAGCTAAAAAAAAAAAAAAACCAAAAACCAACAACACCACCAAAAAACCACCATAGGAAGGCTCTGGTGATTGGTATGTACCCCATTTTTGGTAGCTCACATTAAAAATGGCTTCAAAGGTGAGAAAAACCTTAGCTACCCAGTTTGGAAGTACCACTGACATCTTGTTTTCCTGAAAGCCAGCCTGCAATTTTGGTAGCTTGTGACGTGCTGTGGGTCTCACATGGAATATTTTCCTTGAAGAAGCCTAAATTCCTGTAATCGAGGAATTGCTTCTCTCTCTTCAGTCATGCAGAGACTCCCCGCAAGCTAGCAGCAGCTACTTCTGCCTCTGATACAGTGACAGGCAGCTGGAGGCCACAGCAGCTGTGTCAGCCCTCGTGTGCCCTGGCATTGCTGCACCTCTACCACAGCAGCTGTAAGGACTGCAGAGACTTGGGTTGCATCTCAAAAACACAACTTCCCTTAGCATCATTAAAAAAAAAACAAACAACAAACCAAACATCCCCCCGCCCCCAAACTCTCCACAAGTCTGTGTTTAGGCCTTGGAATTACAGACAAAGCCATCAAGCTCGAGCCTCAAAAGCACCAGAAAACAAGAGTGAACCACCCTGTGAATACTTTTTAATATTACATTTTTAAGCTAATGATTTGTGGTCTTGACTGCTGGTCTTTGAAGGACTGGCACTGGTTGGGTTTTGCAAGAAAAAGTGCTATAACAACAGCTCTAGAGACTGAAGCTCTGGCTCCTCAGTCTTAGCAAAAGCAAACAGACAGCAAAGTCAGTGGCAGAGGAGAAACCTATCCCCAGTATTGCCTCCTCCAGGCACATCAGTGCCACTCTCCAGCACGGAGTTCCAGAAGGACCAAAGGTCCTGGATAAACCACAGCAACACAGGACGAGCAGCTTGATGGCTTCTTCATCTGTCAAACATGCAAAGTCCTCCAGTCCCTCAACAGCTGGACATGCTCCTTGGCTGCAGCAAGCAACCTTTATTGCTTATTCCTGCTTCCTGGCCTTTCCCCTGACCCTGATCCCATTTATCCTCCTAGCTTCCAATCTTTACCTGGGTCTGTTTGTCATTCTGGTTTCTGCCTCGTGCTGCCTCCCTCTTCCCCAGCTCACCTTCCCCTCCTGACAAGCCTGCTCCAACCCGCTCCATCTCTACATGCCCCTTGTTGCATGTTTTTAGCATGAATTTGGGGTCTTCCAGTACAGGCTCTCTCAGCTCATGCCCTTGCTTTGGCCATCAGTTTGATATGGCTATCAACCAGATGACCAGCCCTTTCCGCCCAAACTCTCAGCTTCTGCGGACCTCAATCTGATTCAGCTCGTGTGCAAAATGCCCAAACCCCCTTCCTGCTCCAGCTG
>NW_010181586.1:77611-105269 GCF_000695765.1 Mesitornis unicolor
CAGACCACAGTCCTTGCCCTGACATGAAAGCAGATTCAATGCTCCAAGTGACAGCAGGCAAATGCATGCCTCCCGAGAGCTGCAACACCACCACCAATTCATTTCAAACATTTCCTCAGGTATTACATGGCTGCCTCCATGTGCTACTCAAGCAAGCAATGGTGGGGTGTGGATGAAAAAGGTTCTGCTGACTCACAGATAGTGCCTCTTTCATCATCCCCTTGACACTGTGCTTCAAGCAAAATCCTAACAAAATTCAGACACTCATACAGTTTCTTCTGCAGTTTTGGAAATGAGAGCAGAGTTAAGTGATTTCCCCAGATGGCTGAACTTGGTAAAGCCAGAGCAACTTCCCAACCAGCTTTTGCTGTTTTAGTCCTATCAGCACCATAGAGCTAACAGCAGCGGGGGAAGAGAATCTGTATTTGTGCTTCCCCAAACCTTCTTTCCATACAAATAACTGTGTGTCCAAGACAAAAATTAAGCCTGCGATAGAGACAGGCACATACACTTACTTGTTAGAGCACTTCCAGATGGACACCAACAGCTGTATCCATCAGTATTTTCAGCCCTAGGCAATCCTTATTCACTGACTCCAGAGTTTGCCTATTCAGAACACAGACAACCCTGAGATGCCCTGGAGGAGAGTGACCCGCAGGGATCTCTCTGTCCAGTTACAACCCATAACTCAGAAAAATCAAAGGTTAACACTTCCGCAGGCAAACTAAACCCCGCTCGTGTGTCTGCTGGAGAGAGGCATAGTAAAGTGATCACAACACCACTTTAGCGGAGATTTCCAAAATTAAGCTCTCTGTAAAGACATCGACAGGAGCGTATTTTCCCAGTTACAATTGTTTATGCAAATAAATTTTATTTTAGACCCTCTAGTGAAAAAAAGCAGCAGCTTGAAAGTCTTGCTCTCTCTTTTTCACAGTTGCCAAAAACCCAGATGGAAGCCCACAGCTCCCTGGCATTGTTTTGTAGCAGAAGTGACACAAACTTCTAAGTGGCAAGCCATAGAAGTTGCCTCATACAACGAGCCTTATGATCAATACCAATAGATGTAATTTTAATCCAGCCCCTCCTCCACACGGCAGCACCACAGCAGTATTACACCGCATCAAACGAAGCGTAAGAGGGATGTCGTCACTGTCCATTTTTAGATATGCTGCATGACATCTCTTGGCTTTTTTCCTGGAAAAGCAGCAATGCTGATTGTGTCTATGGCCTTCCTGCTAGCACAAGGAGTGCTGTCCTTAACTGCAGCCCCCAAAACAGGGCTAGCAGAAAGCAAACCAATGGGGAAGTCGGTTGCTCTCCATTATTTTAACTGCAACTGCAAACATCAAGATGAGCTTTTCTGTGCCTTGCTCAACTACAGCGATGCTGGCATTTTTTAGCTTTTAACACAGCTTGTGGTTCACAACTTCAGTTTGTTTAAACCTCTGTCAGCTTCTAGAGTGCAGAGTATCACCTCTTTAAGGGCCAGCCTGGTCACCACAGAAATCTAAGACAAAGCAGACACCAACACTGACTACTTTTATTTTTGATCAACCTCTCTCTCCTTTCAAAACCTCTCTTCTGCAGAGGAGTTTCTGTTTAATGATAGACAACACCTTGAACAACTACATACTGGTTTTGCTCTTATCTAGCACCCCTTTCTGCCTTCCTCAGGTCCACACCAAGCAAAGTCTGTACAAAGCCACTCGAGCACTCTGAAAACTGGAGGCAAAACCCTGCAACCATCAATTATATCTTAATATAATGAATAAACACTTTAACTTGAGCTTTCATTTTTCGAGTGAATTCTCCAACCTCCCCCCTAACACGTTCTCCCTCCTCCCATGCAAAACCAAGCGGGAAGCATCTCCAGAAAAAAATTGAAAGTCACTAAAATACTTGTCTGGGTAACCAGCAGAGAAACAAGTAACCAATGAAATACCTGGCACTTATTTAAGTTCTTTGGAAAGACGGAGAGCATTCGAGTCAACAGTGCTCTCCCTCCTTCTTTCTCCAACACAGTCCCTGCTGGGCAGGCTTTGTTTGCACTGAGGTTTTGTATTAGAAACACACACACACACACACACACACTTAGCTAAACAGGATTTTATTTACCCAGTGTTTATTCAGTGCATAAATTCCACAAACGTGTGCTGAAAATAATCAACAGGGTGAAAAGTGCCCGTGCCCAGTGCTCAAGAACTGAAACAAGTGAGCGGCAGACTGCCATGCTGAGCATACCCGAAAGACTTCTGAAACCTGCTCAAAGCGGGTCTGCTTCAAAACCTACCAAGAGAATGCTTTCCCTGGTGGGTACGTTTCGAGTGGATCCAAAATGAGCCACCTCAGAGAGCAGGAAATGCTCCCGCCCTCTCCTGCTGAGCCATTCCCTAGCGCATTTCCAAGAAAACAGGAAGACGTTATCCAGCTTCTTCCCCTTCCCTTCTCCCCACATCGTGCCTCCTTGCCATAGAAATCTCTCAAGGACTATTTTGATTCTTACAGGCAAAACCGTGTTCCTGACTCACACCAAGGAAATAAATCCCACACGTCTGCAAAGCCTATGCTACAAACGTGTTTGCTGAGGGGTGAAAAATGGGGTCTTCTGCAGCCTATGGCAAAAACTCGTGCTGTCCATAGGGTTTCCCTGATGCTGACACGGGAACATCCAGATTTCCTTGGCATGCAGGCCAGAAGTGCAGAGGCTGAATGAGCTGTTTGTCTCATGTGCTGTCCACAGCATAGGTCACCTACATAAACCCATTTACTTAGAGGTTTGACACAGATAACGCACAATTCACTTATCTATGGAGCAAGAGGGGAAATAAGCCTGGCGATGCATTACTTCCATATTTTGTAGATGGATGTGCCTTACAGAGCAACATCATACATGGCAAAAGCTTCCTAGGACCAAAAGCAGCACTGAACGGTCCCCCAAAAGCATGCTTGTGCTCAGCCACCCTCACTCACCACAGCTCATTTCACAGCCATGAGATACTTCCCCAATTTGCTGCACCCCCAAGCCGTACTCTTCCTTTCCTAACTACCAAGATGCCAAGTTCTTCTCCTGAGTGAATACCCCCATCTCGCTTTTTCACAACATCCAACAGCATTTAGAAACCCTTTTCCAGAAGACTCTTATTGGCAATGCAGAGCACACAGCTGCAAAAGGGGTTCTGGGATCTTATGTGTACTGCCATGAGTCACCTTTGAAAGTAGCATGGCAGCAGCACAAAATGTTCATTCACATTATTTGGTTTTTTATTTGTTTGGGGTTTTTTATCATTATTATTATTATTATTGTTGGTTGGTTGGTTTGTTTTTTTAAAGTAAGGAAAAGGATGTGGCCAGCTCTGCAGTCACATGTAGCACACACTGCCATTGGACAGGCCTGGTCTTACATAGAAGTAAATCAGTCCACACCCAAAGAGATCCAGGCTTGCGGGGCTGAGCTGTATTAAGAAAACCAGGCATTCAAACCTGAATTTTAAAGATAATACGTTGTAGCTCTACAGCTAACGCTGTGTAAGAGGCAGCGTTGCACCACGCAGTGCCAGTAGCTGAACTAATGCCGGAAGGGCAAACTTGCCCTCTCTCAGGATCTACACTCGAGATCTGACCAAACAGGTATTTTTACAATAACCAAGAAAACAGGACAGAGCATGTCTGAAGCTGGCAGGATACCAAGAGGCATTTTTGAAAATACTGCTGCCCATTCGCTCCATTTCAAAAATGGAAACAAGTAGGCTGTCACCCATTTCTACTCAATCACAGCGTGTTCCTGTCCAACATTTATTTCTACTTATAATTTGTTACATCTTCAGATTTTCCTGCTCTATTTAAAAAATAAATATTTTTTTTTAAATCACCTAACTTACTTGGATTCCGTAGCTCCTTAGTTTCTCCCCTTAGCAGCTACAGCACTGTCATTTACAAGCTCTAAAAAATGAGCTACTTTGAAAATGTAACTTTTTAAACAGCTCAGAGAAGATGGCTGTCATCCTTTCATTTCCAAGCAGCAGTTCATGTAGATTTTAGTACAAGCGGTTCACGTCTGTGTCATGTTTCATTTTCATGCTTCATTTTACAAGCCCACTAATCAGACTAATGAGGTTGAATGTGAAGAAATCCCTTTGTTTCAAACTGAACAGCCTCTGAAACCACGGTTATAATAGTCTTTCCTTGCTTATTCAATTCCTGTTTGCAAATAATAGCCAAAAAAAAAAAAGCATTAGAGAATTTATCTGCTAAACCTTAAAGGCAGAAAGCCACGCTATTACAACATCCCCTGTAATTTACAGGAATTGGGGATGTATATTGATATAAGAGAGTCATGGCACATTCCACTTTGTGAGCATGCCTAAACGAAAATAAAATCTTATGAACTGCTCTGGTAGGGTCACAAATACGTTCCATATGCTCCAAATTGGTGGCTTAAGACGGTCCAGTGAGCAAATGCCTGTCTGCAGGCAGCAGAGTTTGTGCAGTGCTGACCACGCTCACACATGGAGGAGTCGATCCCCCCCGCACCTGCACATGACATCTCTAGGGCACGGGAAGGGATGGGGACCTTCCTGGTTCCTTAACCCACCTAAGCCATGAGCCACAGGTATACAGATAATCCACAGCAGGAGGCAGAAGCCAGAAGTGGAAATGGAAATTCCCACTCGGGGATTCATTACAGAGCCGTCCCAGGCTGCAATACAAACCCGCCAGCGCTCCTTGGGGCTTTTTGTCACCAGTCAATAGGAGTACAGAGACACGCACAAAGAGACTTACAAGGGAATACACGTAATTACGGGACAGTGCTACAAAAGGCGACACTGTCAACCCCCACACAACTCCAATAAACTTGAAATCGTAATTCCAAAACATTCCTGGCTTGAATTTGCTCATTTTTGGGTATTGGTTTGGTGATTTTTAATTTTTTTTTTTAATATCACATACAACTCCTCACCCCACCCTTGCTCTGGAAAGCAAATAGTAGTCAGAGTACATAACAGTAATCAGAGAAAGGCTTGTTTCTGATCTTTTGAACACCCAAAGTGGCAGCCCAGGCCATCTGTTGAACAAGTGACAAGCACATCGCAGAGTTAGGAGGACACAGAGTACCCTACCTTTACCATCAGGGTTACTATGGGTGTCACTAGACCTGCTCAGTATGAATACACAAGGTGCAACCATGGTTCAGTTGTCTAAAAGATTCTGGATACACCTGTAAAAGGGCATGGAGATGGGGAGGGGGCAAGATGATAGTTTTAGACTGTAGCAGGATGATACCACAACAGGATGGCTCCCACTTAAAGCGTAATGCACCTATAGAAAAAATCCAGGCAACCCATTCCCTCCTAAACCCATAAGCCAAACATGAGAAATACACTCCTGCTGGAACACATCCCACGCTATGACAGAAGCTTTAAGTCCTTCACATGTCACCTATAACATCCTGAGTTAAGAGTCAGTGGGGCTTTAGAGGATTAGGGGTACCAAGTCACTAAACCTCCTGTCCCCAGCCAGTCCATGGAGGTGGGGCGAAGATTTATCATGCTATAGCAGGGGCTAACACTTCCTCCATATGGGCTCTGCCTGGTTGACCTTCAGCACTTTCCTAGGGGAAAGGAGGAGCACCACCAGCGAGAAGACAAGAAAAGGCTGTTCACCTCCCTCCCTTTCTGGACCGAAGACACCCACTGCATGGCAGCACCCTTCGTCTCAGGTGGAGCCTGCCTGTGGAAACAGACATGGGGGCCTGGAGGCAGAGCACACGGTGGGTCACAGGACCAGTCCCATGGCTGCTGCCACCACAGCATGCCTGCATGACTTTTAGCCAGGGCTTAAATCCACCCACAGAAACCAGACATTTGAAAGGGCTTTTGTTTTTCTCTTTCACAGGAGAAAAACCTGAGCCGCTCATCAGCGGTACCACGGCAGGTAAATAACTGAGAGCTGATAGATCTGAAGAGTTCTGTGCAGAAACAGTGTTTTAGCTTTCAACTATCTTGAATGATCCTCTGATGTTTAATTAGGAATAATTAATGAACAAACAAAAAACTTGACTCCCTTCAAGAACGCTTCATAGGTATACGCTAGTTATTTCAAACAGGAGCTCAGTTCCAGGACAGGCAGGCTGCCTTTGCACAGGAGCAGAGGAAAAGCAAACTAATCTGCTAAAGAGATAAAGCAAAAAGGTGTCAGATTTCTTCCAAAACAGAGATATTTTTCACACCAAACTGGTTAGTAAACTTAAGCAAGATGAGTAATGACAGACAGCAATCCCCCACAATCAGCCTCAAGACATGGGTGTTATTAAAAATCAACATGTAGCTTTACTGAAGTCTTTAAACACTGTACTGCCTCCCAGACATGGGAAAAGAATAAAACTGCCTGAGCAGCTTGGGTTTGGCATAGGGAAAAAGAAAGTTAATTAAGAAATTGGGTTATTCCCAAACCGTCCTGTTTAAGAAGCCCCTTATACCTGCTGCACAATGGCTGGGATCCATTTTCTTTCAGCAACACCTATGTCAGATGTTAATTCAAGGCTGTATCATATCTTATAAATACTCCTCTAAGCCAAACCTCCTTCTGCTGAAAAGAGGCACGTCAGGTCGGTGGGAGTACTGGAGGGGGAAGCTCATGAACCACAGTGTGTGGGTGGGAAGCAGGTGACACGGCAATGTGTGGCCACATGGCAATGCACGGTCAAGCAAGGTGAAAGGCGGAAGATGGATATCATTTGGAGTCATCGGGGATGCAGGAGGAGCAATGGAAAAGGATGACAGTGTTCCTCAAGCCTTTCCCATCCTACCACACCTCCCACCTTCTCTCTTGTTTTTGGCGCAATCTGTGTTTTGTCCCTCCAGAGGCACGTGCCCTGGCCTGAAGAAAGCCCCCTCTGTGCTGCCGGCTGCAGCTCGTGCATTCGGCGGAGCAGGGGTAGTCATCACCTTGTGAGCATCCCCCGGACACACTCATCCCCCCATGGGGAGCACGGGGGGGGAGGATGGGACAAAGTCCTGCGGCTTTCGCGCAGCTGTAAGGGCAGCAAGCCACACGCGATGGGTAGGTCAGCAGACACGTCGCCCCTCCTGCAGATGTGGAAACAGCCTGCGGAGACCTTCCTGTGTGAGGGCGCAGCTGGTACGGGGGCTGCCCTTGCCTCCTGCCCCTGCCACGCCAGCTGCGCAGCCCAGCTGGGCACTCCTGCGGCCGGGAGGACCGGCACGCGCTGGCACGGGAGGGAGGGAGGGCCAAAAAGCAACAGGGAGGGAGTAGAGCAATGAACAACAGCACCCCCGCCATGACACTGCACCTCTTCTTTGAAAACCCAAGCCCTGGGAAGCCATGGGGACTTGCCTTTCTTCCCTGCAGCTACGAGAGTATGCTGGGGTGCAGCTCCTCCACCCCAAGTTCCCACACCAAGGGGCACTGAGGCAAGAGGCAGGACCATCGGTTTCAGCAGCAGGACCAAGAAATGGAGACCATGCCAGCCAACCCCCAACGGCAGCTTTTGACTCATTTTAGCACCAGAGGTCTGCAGCACCTCTGAGGGTGCTCAGGGAGGTCCTGAAGGTTAGTCTTGATGCTGCATTTGGAAATTGAGAGGCTGTGTTGCATAGAGGACAGCAGGTTCCCGACTGCAGGCTCTGCAGCCACAGAGAAGGTGTGGAAGGAGGATGGGGGCAGCACCTCTTTCTTCCTTGCCTCACTGGTCCAATTTGTATTTGAAGCACTCTGGTGCAGGGATTTTCTCTCCTTCCTGGTTTTCAAGGTAACTCCGAGGATGGAGCTTTGAAGCCACTTGTGGCTCTACAGAAATTTCCATAGATATCAATTATATGAAGGAAGAAACAGGAATTTTAGTCACGGGATGACAACGTAGAGGAGGTATTTAAATCAGCCTCTACCTCTAAGCACTTGCCACTCCTATAATGCTTTCACACTACTGCTGTCCACTTCTTTTTAGCTTAGCAATGCGTTATGTCAGCATTACACATGAATTGTCCAGGCAATTTCTGGTCACCTCCTGATGCCCATCCCATCTCCCTTGCATCACCAAAACCAGCATTTCACAAAAAATTTCAATACAGCTGCTGTTTGGAGCACTTCCTCATTGGAGACAAAAGCATCACAGCTTCACAACAACCCTTTTCCCCAGCATTCCCAAGGGCATAGTGCTCTCCCTTATTTGATGGGGAAACACTCGTAATCTTTGGCATCAGAGTCACTGCAGCTAAGCAATCACTATCAGCCAAACTCCCAAATTCTAATCATAAATAGTGGCAGAAGTGAGTCCATGAGCATCAGTTAATACACGTTAACGTAAACCGCAGCATGATGCACTGACCAGCCTGGCCACAACAGGATCCAGGGCAGTCAGCAGACCCCTCTCATGGCAACACAGACCTGGCCCTGTGAAGTTAAAATAGTGAATTTCAGCTAGAGCTCTAGCCCTTGCAGATCTTCCTTCCCCATCTCCCAGCTGCTATTCTCACAGTTTTTAAATACTCTGGAGGAATCACCATATCATTCTGAAGGAAATTCAGCTGCACAAAGTGAGCAAAGGCAAACAAAACCAAGTAATGTGCCTCAGCCCCATTTCAGAACTAACAACCATACATCGCTGGGACAGGCAAAGCCATTTGCAGAGCAAATGACAGTCTACAACGCACCAGGAGGAAAGGTCATACAGTTACTTTTCATGCTTAACCCTTCCCATCTCATTTGCTCTTCTCCTTCATGTCCTCAGATAGCGCAGTCTGATCTCAACATGGAAACTTTCTGAATTCAACAGAAACACGTGGAAGAGAGGGAGCCGATTTTACAGACCTAAACGTAGGATGGGTACCTTAAAACTGTCCTGAATTGTAAGAGGCCCAGTTGTTAACAGCCTTAGGAAAGCAAAAAGTAAGAGATGCTGTATTACTTTAGCATTCCTAGCTACAGCTGTTGTATAATAGAAGTTTTACAATTAATTCCACAATTTTTCCAAGATTTTCTGCAAATAAATTGTCAAGAAATGCTATCATGAAGGGGATGCATGTAGAAACAGAGGAAAAGTGAACACTAAAACTCCCAGACTACCATCTCTCCCCTCAATTGCTTCAGGTCTAAAAGGATGGATTTAAAGACAGAATATTTACGAAGCAGGAAATATATAGGGTTATACACTTTAATAGACATAATTGAGGTGGGGAAAAAGACAGGTTCCCCCACCACACACACACATATTTCATGAAAGATTTCAGGCCTGAGGAAGGGTTTACATATCCCAAAGTTGGTCTTGAGGAAGTAGAGCTTAACACAAAAATGTTATGGAATAAATATAGTTTAACAACAGCAATAAAAAGGAACATCACAATATTATCCTATGTATTCTTGGAGCTTTCTGTTACATGTTCTCACCCATCTACGCTTCATACTTACTCCAGGGAAACACAGCACTAATTTGAGTATATTTTTGCTTTACAATCTTCCCTCAATATAAAAACCATTTTTTTTCTTGAGTTGTTCGTATTTGTTCCTAAAGGAAACATTAACATCAGCAGATTTGATCACAGACAAAGTCTCCCCAATGGTTAGACAATGTTTATGCTTGAAACAAAAGAACCATAACAGACTAAGCACTCTGGGATGAGTAAGCAGAAAAGAACATCGAGAGCAGCCCAAGTACCGTGCCATATGTTTCTTCACTAAAACACCTGTGCAATACTCCGTCAAAAAGCTAAACTTTCTTTATGCTTCTCCAGTAAGCAACTGGTAAAATTACCTTGTTTTTCTACACAGCTGCCCTTTAGCAATATTCTTTTGAAGAACAGCAAACCACAGGCAAACTAAGGCTATCACCCTCCTGGGAACTCTGTAACAGTTTAGCCCTGATAAGAAGTTTTTAATGGGCTCTTCCTAGATACATGCATTTTTTCTCATAAGCATTTACCTAAGAAAAGTGAAGCAATGAAGCACACAAACGCCTGTTTATGTAAGCTCATTCATGTGCAAACATGTGCATGAATACCAAAGGCTGAGACTTGGGATCTCACTCAAAGACACTCAGAGGGAAAACGTCATGACTTAGAGCAAACAAGATCTTAAAATCGGGAGGTTTTGGGCGCTGGAATTTAAAACTTCCGTGGTGACAGATAGGTCTTGGTCATGTTGACACACACTTGGGTCAACATGGGGCTTCTGAAGGCAGATGCCCAGTATCAAGTGTTTTGCATATATAAATGCTGACAATTCAGTTACGTGAATCTCAGATATTCCTAAAGCTAAATTATATTGCATGTTGTTACAGATACACCACACAGTATGTAAAGCTTGTCCACTTTCAGTTTTACATTTGTAAAACAACCAGATAGGTATTTTCTTCTCAGTTTTCATACAGACTCCACAGAAAAGATGTATTTCATGGACAGAGAGAATTGTTTACCCTTCCCTGGGATGACAAAACACAAATGAACTCTGGTCTGGAGACTGAATTATCTGTACAAAAGTACAATTAAGAAAATATGGCCTATTTGAGTATACTTACAGATGCAAACTCATCCCATAAGAGCATCTCCCTTATGAGGAGCGGCTGAGGGAGCTGGGTCTCTTTAGTTTGCAGAAGAGGAGACTGAGGGGAGACCTCATTCATGTTTATAAATATTTAAAGGGTGAGTGTCACGAGGATGGAGCCAGGCTCTTCTCGGTGACAAACAATGATAGGACAAGGGGTAATGGACACAAGCTGGAACACAGGAGGTTCCACTTAAATTTGAGAAGAAACTTCTTCTCAGTGAGGGTGACAGAGCACTGGACCAGGCTGCCCAGAGAGGTTGTGGAGTCTCCTTCTCTGGAGACATTCAAAACCCGCCTGGACGCCTTCCTGTGCAACCTCATCTAGGTGTTCCTGCTCCAGCAGGGGGATTGGACTAGATGATCTTTTGAGGTCCCTTCCAATCCCTAACGTTCTGTGATTCTGTGATTCAGAACATTTTCAAGCACAGTATAAAATGCAAAGAAAACAAAAACTCATTACATTTTGCTATCCATAAAGACAAGTTTTTAATACTGGCTTTTGAATCTATTAGAGAGAACAGAGAACTAAAGCTCCTTCAAAACATTTCCCTGCATAGGCCACTTGTCTACGGGAAACTCATAAAATCTTCATTGTGAGAGCAAGTGATCAACATTGCAACTGCTCCCGCAGTTGCTGAGTGGCCTTCTGGGCTGTTGATGAAGGAAAGTGAGAGGAATTACACAAGTACATGAGGATTCACAAAATGCTACACCCACGATTATCACGCATTTCCCCTCGGCTGTGCCAGTGGTAAAGTACCTGTGACCTCCCACTGCAACCTTATATTTCCTTTCCTCAGAAAACTTGCTAGCAAAGAAATCCCAAGCACCTGAATTTTGAGTATCTGTGATGGAAGAAAAGCCTCTAGGTCATATTCCCACAATCCAGAGCTAGACTGTTTGAAATAGATCCAGATGCCACTCCTAATGGCCCTTTTTGATGAGCAGAAATCACTGACTAATGATGCCCAGAAGGTATTTTTCTACCCTCTGCAGAGCTGCCATTGTTTTCCAGATTCTCCATTCTCCACTACTGATATACATTTCTATCATCGTGACATATTGTTGCACCTTATAGTGAATGTAATTTCCTCTCAATTTTATGCCCTCTTCCCCTTGTAGGGTGCCGAGAATCACTCTATCACACCATGAAACAACTCACTTTGCCAACAGGTCGACAGCAGCTGCTCTTGAACATCTGGCTTAACCTGTTGCCAGGAGCGTAATTATCACTTACAGTGCTCAACTGCCCGAGATGCTGGCAAGAGTCACAATTTCCGGTATGCTCCTTTTGCATTCATATAATGGATAGCAATTATCAGAGATAAACTAGAGGCTTGAAAAATCCCTTCCTTCTAGACCCAAGAGGTAAGAGTTGTCTTCTAAGATATGACTCCATGTGTATTTTGTGCACAGTATTCATAACAAAGGACCCCAAACTTTAGTTTTTGAATGCCAGTCTCTCTCCTAGTTCAGTCTTTCGGCAATGACAAGAGGCAGTTTGTTACACAGAGCTACTCAGAGCCACCACTGAACTGCCCTGAGGAAGGGGCTGCCTTTGATCTTGGTATGTACAAAGTGCTGATAAAACACACATGGTCATAAGGAAAGTAGATGAAAAATCTTTGGACCAGCAAATGTATTGCTGGTTTTGCCTATTTGGTTTCATGGACTCATCCTTTGCATACTAGACAGAACCCAGACCAGACATCCCTGAAAGCTCCAATTTTGCATGCTCCATATAAGAATTGACTGTGGTAGCACTGTGGTTCTTGAGACCATACTAGGGCTGATATTGCTTCAAATAATCAGAATCAGAGTTTCTTCAGTCTGGAGTATGAGAGTATAAACTGTTCCCAGTGTAATGTTTGATATGGCTTAGATTGTTTCCTCAGCTGAAAGTAAGTTCAATCACAGAGAAGCCGAAAAGGGAAAGTGAACTTCTAATACTGCTAAGAAACTGCTGGACAGGCAATAACCTTGTGTTTCAGAGTTTAACATCTATTGGCAAATAATCAAGCTGGAAATTATTCCCGTCTTTCACATGGCTTACTGCCCAGTAAGCAGGTTTCCATCCAAGTTCTTAACATCTTTTGTGAGCATGAGCTCTTCTTTGTCAAAAGCGATCCTATCACCCAGGCTCAGAAGTCAATCACAGTTTGTGGCCAAAGGCATGCCTGTCTTGTCTTGAATTCATGGATACCTTGTGTCCATAAACTATCTTTGTTTTTATTCATTAGGTCATCTACAAAAGGATGTAAAAGCACTGCTAAAGCTAATCCCTTACCTCCTTCCCACCCCCACAAACCAACTCTCTCCCATGAAAAATAAACTTGAATGCAGAGTTGAGACCTACTAGCCCAAACCTAAAACTATTCTTCCTTAGCAAGTATGAACATTAACTTCCTCTCTTAGATGTAAGGGGTTTTGCAAGGCTGAAGTATTCATCTTCTGTGTTTTTGGTTCTGTTCAAGATTTTTTCAGGCTTGAATTCAGAGACTCTCACCATGGTTTTCTAGGAATGGGCAAGATCACGCCTGAGAGTGATCTCGCTCACTCCTGTGCCCACTGGGGATTCTCGTATCTTACAAGGTATTTCAACACTATAAACCACTTGAATTAGTCCAGCTGTTGTTCTTTTGTTTACTGATCCTAGACTGTCCCCATACACAATGTCTTTTTGTAAGTATAAATGTCACCAAACCATGGTGAAGACTGTGTTAGTAATCATATATGAAAAATCGAGCAAAGGATTATTCAGTTCTGGTCAGAGAAGCACTGAAGGCATTTTTTATTGTATTTAATTCAAAGCCAAGATATAAGCTTAAATAGAAAGTGTAGTAAGGCAGACTTCTACTTGTGAGACTGAAATTTATCCCTTACATGAACAGGGAGCTTCAAGGTAGCTCAGAGAAGAAGTTACACAGGTTCTTTTTCCCTTTATTTCTATGGGACTAAAGTGAAAATAAGCATTGGTCATTACTGGATATGACGAAGTATTTAGAGACTAAAATGTGTTGAGTAATACTCCTCCTTATAAAGTGTACAAATGTTCTCCAATATTCAGTGAGTGTTTCAAGTTCATGGCCTCTAAGAGCACGTTGTTAAACTCTTCTCCCAAACGCAGCTGTCAGGGTAGAATAAGAAAGATACTTTTCAAGCTGTTTTTATTGTGCATTTCTACAGGACACAGGTGAATACCTTTGTGACCTGCTATTGCTTTAAACACAAAAGAAATGTGGATGCAAGAACCACACCCAGATTCCAGTTTACAAGCAACTCCTGTAACCTCTTTCCAAGTCAGGTGTTTCAGAGTGCTCTGTCTCTTTACCTATTCAGTGTTCACCAAACATACAGCCCATCTCATGGAAGTCTGGTATTTTAGACAAGAAATAATAATTTAAAAAAATTCCAGGAGATAAATATTTTACTGGGAAACACCAACAAAATAGCAGCTCAATAGGACCAAGGACATCAGATACTGATCTTTTAAATCTATGACTTTCAATTCTGTCTCTAATTGTGGAATAGCGTGGATTCAGTAGAGCACAAAGGTATTTTCTTGTGTCAACAGAACCATAGCAATGTTCAAATACTTTTTGTACTTTGGCATTAGTATCTTATGATACATCTGTTGCTTTTAGTAGTCATGTCTCAATCCCGATTCACATTCAGTGAACCAGGTGAACTTGATTCATGCCCCTGCAGATGGCCACATTCAGGCTCACTGGGTATCTCATACGCCTACAAGATCACCTGTCCCAGGCCTCTTGGCTCAGATAAGTTGCTAAACCAAGCTCTATTGTGCACCTTGTAACAAAATACCTTCCCTCTTCCAGGAGGCCAAATACATTGTCAGCCCTTCACCATTTCTATTGACTTTTCTATATTAGCACAGTGCCTCTGTTAGCAAGAGGAACAGGGACCTCAACTCAGAGCGATTCAGTCTTCCTGCGCTGCATTCAGGCAGGCAAGAGCATGAAGGGTGTGCTGAGTTTTAGCCTCCCATCTACCTCCAGGGTGCTGCAGTCATTGCAGACAGAGCTGGGACAAAACTCCAAATGCCTTCTGTTTGCATTGCAGAGGACAGAATCACAGCTGCATCAGTCCCTCTGCCACCCTCCAAGAACTTCCTTTTCTCAAGAACAATGACTAACATAACTGGTGGCACAATCCAAGAAAAAGAGAGGTACGGAAGCTGAATTTCCAGAAAATGCTGTTCAGCACTTAGTTATGTGATACTAGGGGAGGAGAGAGTGAAAAAGAACATGGCAAGTGAAAAGGAGTGCTGGGGTCTGCTGCATCACTGGGCTGTGCTCCAATCCCACATAAAAAAATACAATCTCTTTTCCTTCAGTTAGTTGAGTCCTGGATTTCGGTTATGCTTGTTGGCTGGCAACCTGCATGCAAACTCCACATATCTGTACTAGGTACCACATTTGGTAGAGATATGTACTGGAGAGATGGGAACAGATCGTCAAAGGCATCGACAGGCTACACGAGTGCTTCCAGGAAAACACAGCACAGACACTAACTCAGCAATGACGGCTCTGCACAGGCTTCCTGTGAATCCTCATAAGATGGACACTTACTTAGAAACTAAAGGCTCCTGGTTCAGTTCCCTGCAATTGAGATTCACAACGCTCTCTAATACCTGTATTTTACATCAATAGGTCTTTTAGTAAAGCTGCCTTGAGATAGGTGCAGTGTGATTGCCACAGATGAGTGTTTTCTGGTATGGCCAACCTCAAAGTTTCCCTCAAGCTGTTGACAAGAGCTTTGTATCTCTAGGACACAAGTAAGAGCTCTGCTACAAATACACCCAAGATTTCCAGAAGAGGTGGCCAATGTTCGGACTCCATCCCATACATATTTCTGTAGTGGACAAAACAGTATATGCCTCTTTGGACAAAGTTTAATGCTACACCAGTCCTTGCCCTCCTTATGCCAGTATTGACCTGGAAGGGTCACCCAACCTGCTCCACATTTGAGCCACGGTGTGAGCAGTGAGGACAACCATGATGTTCAGACTAAAGCACAAAGCTCAGGTAGCAAAATGCCATTGATACAAGTTTTGAGAAGGCTATCTGTTCCCTCCCTTATGCAAGGAACAGCACAACAGCAATGTCTACCTCATCTCCAAAATCTCTCTAGAAGGAAGTTATCTGAAAGCTGATATAAGAACAAAATACAATGTTGAAATGCAGATAGATGAAGTATTTTCACCCCCTTCAAGACCTGCCACAAACTAAAGAAGGTGGCTTCTTCCTCTCAGGGGAACAGATTTGGTGTCACCGCATCTGTTGTGGCTTTATTCAATACTGTGCTGAGCAGCAGAGAACTGTGTGGCCTTTTGCAATGCAAATGCCTTTGTTTCCACCTCTCATTTGCCTGGATCAGCCCTATTTCCAGCTCATGATACAATATTCCGATAACTCTGTTTCCACCCTTACTTTACGCTAACAAAACCAACATCTGTGATAATTGAAGTAAATGTGGCACAAAATACTGTTTCTTTCTGCCTTTACTAAAATGTAGAGCTCATACCTTCCAGAGTACTTTCTCCAGTCAAATATGGTAATGGATTTGTGACATTAGAGACTACAGCAGAACAAGCTGTCATGGTATTAAGTCACTCTTCTGCCCTCCTCTCTACAGTTTATCCTACAGCTATACAATAAAAAATATATGTAATCAGGAGTGGGCAGATCTGGGTGGGAGTTTTGCAACTTCAAGTAAAGACCACAAGTAGAGTATGGAGAGTCCAGAGAAACAAACATGTTACAAACATGTCTCCAGGAAACGTTCAGAAGATACCTTAGGTAGAAAACATGTCCAAGGTAGGTAACGCAAGCATCAGATTGAATAAGTACTTAAATGTACTGAAATTTTAAAAATAATCAGCCAAGTAGACCAAGTTTATATAAATCAGATTGTTTAACAACATATGGAAGGAGTAGTTGAGAGAATAAGAATGATTGATTACTAAAACAGTAATAGGAAACCTGATCTTTGGGATGGCAGTTGTATAATAAAGGTTTATCCTACACACAGATGAGTTCCTAAGATGTGATGACAGTGGGTGACAAGTCAAGGAGGAAGAACCATAGACTATGAGGCAAGAGTTTCTTGAATAATTCTTATCTTTTAGTGTAGCTTGCCAGTGAAGGATGATGTGCTTTAAAGCCAGAGTCTAAGCAATGTTCCAAAGGCTAAGAAGAAATCTGTGGCAGAACAAACTCAACTCAATCCCTTAATCACTACATCATCACTCCTTACCAACATTAAGGTTAAGCACTTAAAATTCAAAAATCCTTGTATGACAATTCAAAGAAAACCAGCGAGTGTATAAACCAAGGTTCAGTGTCTACTGCAGCATTACTGCACTTGGCTTTTTATACCAGGGGAAATGGCTTATAATGCAAGATTGCAAGAGCTTTGTTACATGTCTCTGGAACATTACCGAGCTGCTGTTCACATGCTACCCCCTTGCAAGTAAGAAGCATCAGGGAGAAGCATGAAAATCTACAGATTTTGCACTAAGTTTAGCTTTCATATTTTCTACCTAATTTTACCTCCTCATCAACTTACCACTGTAATACTGACAGGAGCAGGACAGTTACAATCCTAACAGAAAAACCCAGCGACTTCTACCTGCTATACGGTTTCAAAGGTGTGGACAGTAGCACAAGCTGACTCTCTAATCAAGATGTTTGAAATGCAGATGGAGGTTTAGGCACCAAGACCCAGGGGTGCACTGCAGGCCAGTTCAGTCGCCAGCAGGCAGAGGCCAGACAGGGATGGAGTCACCTCACCATGTCTGAGGGCATCTTCGAAAATAAAAATCTTGCTCTTCATGTCACCTTGCCCTGCTGGGGACAAGGGAAGATGTGCACAGAAAGAACCCTTCTAACCAGATGATTCACTGATCTTTTTCCATTTGCAGCACAGAATCACCTATACTTTGTTTTCTGCTGAAAGACTGGTCCAGCTACACAGACACAGTGGACCTTAACTCTGAGAAGCACTGCCTTTGCTTTAGACAGGCAGACCTGCTTCCTGTCCTGGAAAGTACAGATGCTGGAAAAGGCTGTTTGGGATTTTTCCCTAAATATCCTTAGGAAGCAGATTTCCAACAGCAATGTCACCATGCTCACTCCCAGATGTGATTACATGCTCCATAAACGTTTTGATGATTCAAAATTAGGTACAATGGCAAGATGGCACCAACCAAATTTCAGATAATTTATATTATCTAGAAGTCATGACTGGAGACGGAGAGAAGGTAAGAGTAAAATGGTACCCTGCACATGGAACCTCCAAGCAGCAAGCACATCAATAGCAAAGGTGTGAAATGCTTTGGATCAGAGCTCAGGATGAATCACCAGGGCTCCCCTGCCTACAGAAATCTGATGCAGAAAGCCAACAGACTTTCATTCAAATGCTGGAGAGCTTTGAGATGTTCAGACTATAGACCTATAGAACAACTAGTACAGAAGAGGGGCCCTCCTTATTAAAGTTGAAATCTACTCCAAAGATTATTTTTTTTTGTGTGTCCTCTCTCGTTCCAATGAGGAAAAAAAAGTCCTAGCCCTAAAAAAAAACAAACCAAAACAAAACAAAAAACACAAAAAAAACAAACACAAAAGGTACTTTATATAAGACCTGGAGAACCAAAGGCAATCCAAGCGGTGGGACAACAACTTCAGATTTTTCAGAACATGTTTTCAGGAGCTTTATTTTAGTGGTATGTAGAAAGTATTTGGAAGCTGTGATCCGAAAGCTGAAAGAGCACAGAAGTTCATAATGAATGCTGACATCTGCTTAACCTCACACGTCTATTTCTGTTCCTACTACAGCTATGACTGTCACTGATTTTAATCAGTGTCATAACCTTTCACACTAACTCTAGAACATAGAAAACTTCAACTTCCAGCTGTAAGTATGGAAAGTAGCAGGAAAACTGAGGGGGGGGGAAGAAAAAGAAAAAAAGATATAGCAAAAAAATTTTATTTTCTGTATTTAATTATCAGCATGACCTGTCTATAACCCTAACACTATGGTTAATAGGTTTCCTGCAGCCATCACGTGATTACACAGCTCCTGCACCTGTTAGCATATTTAGGCATATATTTGTGTGTTAACGGCCAATGTCTCTTTCTAAATAAGCCACGACTACATTTTAAACTGCTTAAGTCAACTTCCTCAAGCAACCACAAAGCGAGAGGTTCTCGTGGGAAAAAAAGAGAAGAAAAAAAGTGCTAGGCATCAGTTTTCAGTTCAGAAAACCTCAATTAAACCTACAAATTAGTTTATCAGAACTAGAGAAAAGAAATTAGAAACTGTCTGATCAAAACACAGAATAATAAATATAGAGTGGAATAACAGAGTCACAGGTGGAAAAATATCTTTATCTAGGTTTTATCTTCACTTTGAAGTGCTGTTGCTTTACCCAGATTACCATAGATAACAAGTCCTCCAAGGGTAAACATTGTAGTATTAGTCTACAACACATTGTAGTATTAGTCTACAACTGCTCAGAACAATAAAACTAATTCCTATCGGGGGAGAGAACAGAAGGCTTCTGGTGCAGAGCATCGCACAGCATAGCTCGAATTGCTCTCTTGTATGTTTTCACCTGCAAAATGATCTCAGTTAAAAAAAGGGGGGGGGGTTGATTTATTTATTTATTTTAAGAAATAACAGAGCTGTGTATCCTATTCCTCCTTTCCCTTGTGCTTCAAAGCATTACCATTAATACAGTTTTCTTCTTCCAGACCACATTTCAGGGCCAAATTTTGTGACCCAAATTTATGCTACCCCCCCCAAGTAATCTATTGTGACCCGATCCTCATCTCCACTCATCCCTTTTTCAGAGCGGCAGACTCCCTGCCTGCACCACACACCTAGCTCCTTTCCCAACAACGACACGGGGATGACTGTGCCTGGGGTGGGTTTCACTTAAAGACTCCTGTTATCAATCATGTAAAGGTCTACTGAGTGCAGTGAGGCAGAGTTGTACACACAGATGGACACACGTGTGCAAAGTGCCATCACACAAGGTTCTCCCCGGTTACCAGGAGTCAGTGTGTCTGTTTGAGACCATTGGTACAGTGACATAGAAACGGCTTTATTTAAATATCTTCTACCAGCATCATTCATGGTTTCATATATGGGAAAAAGTAGGAAAGGTACTCTGTTAAGTAGTTATGGCTGCACAATTTTTTTAGTGTAGACAAGACCCAAGATACTATCTTATGATCTGATTCTGGCTTGCAGTCAACTAATCCCTTTGTATTTCTACATTGAGCTCTCGCACGAGCTTTGGCCAGCCACAGCCCTGTGCTCAGCCTGCTCAGACTGGAGCAAGTGCTTCTTCATAAAAGGCTGCTCTGTGCTAAACACGCAACCACTACTCCGCATCGCATGGGAACAGACAGACTGAATTTGTGCCTTTCTTCCAGCTTGTTTTTTTATGTGCAAAAGAGGTGATTTCTGCAGAAGTAGAGGGTGGAGAGCAAACTTGTTTTCAGGTGTGATGTTTGCCCAGACTGACAAGAAGGCTAGTAGCTTGTAGAAGCATTTGGTAACTAGATGATATGGGAGTGGAAGAGGGAACCTACTAGCTTTCACCTAGCTACAGACAAAAGCCCAGCAAATAAGCAGCAGGATAAGCAACCTAACCTGCCACAAGGTCAAAACCACGAGTTTGTTACCCACACCATCATCATCAGATAAAGCCCTTCAAATTTTGTGCAGAAATTGTGTTAACCTTCATAAATGCCTCCTATCTCATCTTCCCATGAAGCCATTCACTTCCGTATATCATTACTGCCTCTGTAACATGCTAGTGACAACCAAGATGTGGTTATGTTGCCTTGGGGTTTATTGCTTGATTTCTGTTTTTGAAGCTGCCGTATCTGCTCTGCGTACTAATTATGATTTTGTACTTAGGGTTTGAAGAATGATGTTTAAAAAAAACAGCAAGCAAGAGATGAATCGCTAATATGGAAAAGCAGCTATGTTGTTCTGCCTTAGGTTTCACTACATAGTTTTGACAAGGACAAAGCATGTGTTTCTCAAGCATTAAGCATAGTGGGTGGCCATGAATTAGCCACCTACAGATCTGGGTTTTCCCGCTTACTCACATTTTCCTTAGCCATTTATGAAGCTAAAAAGAAAACCTCAGGAATGTTAGGTTACGCGACAAAAAAAATTCATCTGTACATGCCCAGGTGAGCACAGAGAGATGGTGGCAAGCGGGGAAGCTCAAAAAATACCCTGCCCTGGCTACTCCCAAGCCCATCACAGGAGCTATTAGACCCCCACAGCCTGATCTACACAAGCCCAGAGAAGCACAGAGGCACGAGGGCAGGCAGGAACTCAAATTAAGGACTCAGGAGAACGGACACTGCTTGGGCCCCTCCCATGGCTCTCACAGCAGGGCCTCAGCCCCAGAGTCCAGGCGTGAAACCCATCAAGATGGTTCAATAGTAGAGCACTTTTTGGATGGAGAAAGGTTGCTGCCCAGGGGTATGGGACACATTATGGCATGTGGGGTAAGAGCATTTTGAGATTGCAGAGGTCGTAGTACAGGATACTTAGGGAAGGTACCAGAGGTGGGAAAATGGATGGATTTATGGGTTTTTTGGGGAAAAATAGGGAGGTAAAGGGATATAAAAGGTTGGTCACAGGTGGGCTGTTTGGTACACTTCTCTGGCTGCACTCTGCCCTATCTTCTAATTAAATTAATTTCTAACTCTTTTTCTGGGTGAGGCCCGCTCCATGCATTATGCATGTGTGTGCATGGGTGTCTGACTGCAGCTACTGGAGCCAGAACATGGGTGAGAGGGCCCATGTGTCCATAGAGTGAGTGCAGGTGTGTGAGTGAATGTGCAAGTATTGGCAAAGAGTGAGCTGAACCAGCTGGTGAAGAGATGACCAGCCTGGGAGCCAGAGGTGTCTTCAGGGGCAATAACCCAGGGTTGCTGGCTACTGGAGAACAGGGCCAAAAACATTTATACACACATATATGTTGGTTTGGGTTTTCCTACCACCCCTCACTAGAGGGCCTCAGTCCTGCTCAACCAGAGAGGGGAGCAGGGCACTGCTTTTGCTACTGTCTTGTCAGCCTTGCTGCTGGTTGGACCTGGGGATGCAGCAACTTCACCTATCTCAGCTGATGTATTTTCGCCTATCAAAGCACACTGAATTATTATTGCTTGCACATAAATTGCTGTCACTCCATACCACAGATATGTTTCATGAGGTACTCTAATCATCAAGAAAGACCTATATCCAACAAATTATTGTTTCAGCACCCTATCTTCCCAAGTCCATTCTGACCTTAAAAAAAAAAAAAAGGCAAATCAGTAGCTACTATATTAATAATTCACTGTAACTTGGATCGAGGCAATTTAACTGGGGAAAAACTAACTTAACAGCGATGACAGAAAGAACCATCTATTATGCACAGGAAAGAGCAGATGTGTTTGCTGTTCACAGGCAAATCCCTCATCTGGATCATGATGGACCTCCTCATCTTTTAATTTATCCCCCATCAGATGTGAAAGGCCACAGCCCTTCAGAGATGAGGTGAAGTAGACATTCAATATCGAACGCAGTCAGAGAAAACTCCCCAAAGTGTATGTAGACGATATAAACAGGAAAGGAAACACAGGCAGGGAGAGGCAGAGTGCCTTTCCCCAGGTCATACGCCAGGTCCTTGACAAAGCCAGAAATAGAGCGCTGGCTTCCTGAGCCCCCTCCACCCGCAGCACACCTGGTCTCCCATGTGGCTGGGCTGCATACATCGCTCTCGTGTAGAGACGCCCCTTCAGACATGGGTGCATCTGGAGATCAGAGCAACAACAGCTTCACAGCACCAGCACCTTTATCCTTTTCAGGATCTGAAATTTCAGCAGAAAGAATTGGACCAGGAGGTATTATGCAGCAATCATGATATCACTCCCAATCAGTTGTCTACCATTTTCTGGATAGCATTTAAGGGATCTGTTTTGCACTATAAATTCATAGTTTCTCCTCCCATGTAAGAGGCTATTTTTATCACCAGACACCGTAACTGCAGTCTAGTTACATGGCTGCTAAAAAGCCCCTCCCATTTTAAACATCAATAGAACAAAAAACATAGCACAAGAAGAAATCACTACTAGATAAACAACAACCCAAATATACAGCACTATTGTATCCCCTTGCCTCCACATAGCAGAGGCATTTCACCCTGGAAGCGATTCTTAGTTAAGCAACTGATTCAAAATACAGAAATATTCATTCTCCACATATACAGTGTAATGACAATTGCAGTGTCCAAAATAAACACTGCGGTCCCAAGCATGTTAACCTACAAGCAAAATCCATTAGGTGAGAATCAGATCCAAATTTGCTCTTCTGGGCCCTTTTCTACCAGATGCAGGGCAGTGCTTGGGTGCACTAAGTAACTCACAGAATGAGAGTTGCAGGCGTTGGTGTCTCATTCAGGAGCAGCATCTGCGTCATTCCCACCCAGCAGCATACGTACTCAGTGCTCTACTTCGTACCCCCAGGCCAGTTTGGCCATGTTAACGCAATAATAAGTAGGTGGTTTGGTTTCAGTTTTCTTAATTTTACTATAGCAGAAGTATTTGGACGTGGGTTTGAATTGTAACCTAAGGAAATTATATATACAGTTTGTTCATGAGCCTCTGGGCCTCTTCCTCTTCCAGGAGGAGTACACCTCAGCTAAACAAAATGCCCCCTCCCTGTCTCCCAGGTTTAAGCTGATTACACACGTGTTCAGTCACATGCTCTCTTTGCAGTAACAACAAACATACAAGTACCAAGAAGCATAACATTTGTGAGTGCACGCTGCCTCGGTACACACAGCTATATACTACCACCACGTCAGCATCACTACAAGAGTGTCCTGCCTCATCCAACCCTGTGTTGCTTTGCTTCTGCCACTGTGTCCACCCCTGCTCATTCCCACCCCACAGCTGAAGTGAATCAACCTGTAAAGCCAAGCCTTGGGAGAAGGGAGGCCTAGGAGAAGGCCATGCTCCCCCCTGCCTGCCAAGGACTTTCAGCCCCTTCTTCCGCAGGTTTAACTGTCACAGCTGAAGCTTTCACCAGACGTGTAGCAGAAGTAGTGCAACCAAGCCTTACAGCCTCCTGAGGGGAACAGGGCTGGGGCAGAAGACAGGGAGGTGTAGTTCTGTGCCCAGCTGTGGCCTAGCATCAGGCAAGGGAGCATGGCATCAGGCGTCCTGGCCTGGCCAGGAGGGGGAAGGCTCCTCTCGCCCTGTCTGTGCTCCTGCCCCTCCTGCAGCAGGCAGCTCCCTGCACCCCATGAGGTAACACATTTTAAAAAGCCCCTATTCTGAGATGCATTACTTTACTTTGGCAAAATCTTGCTGTTCTCCTCAAACACCAGGCTGTGCGGAGGCTGAAGAGCAAAGGGGCGAATGTTTCGATGATGCACACGCAGCCTGGGGTAAAGCAGAGTGAATTAACAACGCGACACCTGGGCAACCGGCACACACACTGCCGATTACGGGGGTCTGCCAGCCAGGCGCCATTAACCTCCAAGGCAGATCGTTATTAGACCATAACACCCAACCTGTCATGTCTCATTGTTTCATTAACACGGTTCTGGAAAACTTCTAATAAAAGTCAGGGAAACTGTTGCCTCAGAATTAGCAGAGATGACAAGATTTTCCACGTGGACACTGGAGAGAAGAAAAGGAAGTTTATTACAATCATTTTAAGGGCATTAGAGATAACTGTGATAATTTTGCTTCTGATCTAAAGCCCACTGAAGAAAGTAAACAGGCTCCTACTCTTTTCTTCTGAAACAGTGATTTTATTATTATAAATATGATTCTCCCCCACTCATTTATTAAATTAAATTAGAAGTTGCCCAGCCCAGGAGAAACCTGTAATGCATGTATGGCATATTTGCATGGCTGACAAGCTCCGTCTTTGAATCTTCATGAAAGGCATATAATTGTGTTTAATGCAATTTATTTGTCATTAAAGAAATAAGCTTTGATCCAAACATCTTTGCAACAGAGATCCAAAGAAACTAAAACTCCAGGTCTATTTTAAAACAATGTGCATTTAACATTCATTCCTTTCCTTATCAGATGAGGAAATTTATTCTCCACTAGATTATAGAAATATAACAAAAAAGTTCTATTTATGTAACTTTATTAATGCCTCATAACTTATGACTTGACTAGTTTGTTGTTGGATTTATTTTTTTTTAAAGGAAGAACATTCTCATCTAATTTAAACCAAAAAAATCTTTGCGACAAACATTATTGACCATTCCACCACCCTGGAAAGCTTAAATAGCACCTAACCAAGTGGGTTTGCCGTGTTTCAATGGGTCTTGAATGCCAGCTGATAAAAATAAACAAAAATTTAACTAGGAAAGAAAGAAAAGGAGAGTTTTGAAAAACTTCAATAGAAACACTTTCACAAAATATTTTAATGACAGTGGCAGCTTGTCTGCATTTAAGTAACTCTCCAGTGTGTGCATGGCCAATAGGGACATTTTGTGCTTCTATCCACAAGGGAGGAACCAGCTAGCTGGGTTCTGTTTGTTTGTTTGTTTTCTTTTTTCCCTTTTTTGGTTTAATCAAGGCATGAGCAAAACAAATGCTCCAGAATGTGATCAGTTTAAAAAAAAAAAGAAAAAAAAACAACAAACAGAAACAAATAAAAACACTGCTCCAATAGAACAAAAAATTGTGTTTTTTCCTCTGCCAAGTGCCTCCAGGAAACTTTCTGTGGGAGTTGGGACATTCATCTCCCAGAATCTGGCCCCTAGTGAGAAGCTGCAGTGTGCCAAGCCAAGAGAAGGGGGGAGAGGAAAAAAAAATAATACAATTGTACACCGATTGTGAAATAATCGGGATCATCTAATTTCCTATTACGCATGTGAAATGTTTCTTAAAAGGAGGAAAATTACTTAGAAGTTGTGATTGCTTAAAAAGAGAACGAAAACCTCTAAAGACCATACTAATTTGACTTTCAAAGCGTTTCTTATCCACATGAAAATCAGTTACTACAGCATTTAAAAAAATCACACTACCCACAGTGGATGGGACCATCTTTTGGACACATCAGTCTCTGCAGCCTAGGTAAATGCAGCACTGGCAAATACCAGATGCTCAGGGGAAGAACATAAGACCGCCACAAGCATGTGGTTAATGCCTCACCAGATCACTCTGCCGGAGTCAACACAACTCATGGGTCTCCTGTGAGACCCTTTAAACCCAGGACTTTTGAACCCATGTGAAGTTCTAGCACCTTTAGCCTCTGCTCACCAGCTTAGATGACATTACAAACCACCACCCCTTGCTTTAAGCCCCAGACCCACTGAAGTTTTCTACATTCCTGGGATCTCATGTTATAAGCAGCACTAAAAAACTAATTCCTTTTCATCTTCTCCTTCCCTGTGCCATCAAAAGACTTTTGTCCATCCTTTCTTAGTGGCTTCTTCCCAAGAAACGAAGTCCCAAGCCTATCTGCCGCCATGCAGAAGCTGTTCAGTGCCTTTGACAATCACTACTGCTCTGATCTGAACCTTCTCTAGCTTTAATCCGCCCTCTCTGATGTGGAGCTGCCCTTAGCCCTTTTCTGTGCCATTGGCTTTTGACTACTTATCCCATAGCATGAAGCCTCAACACAGACAACAGTGGAACCAAAGGCTCTTCCAAAAATCAGTAGCGAGGAGAGCATCTGGATTTTGCACTCATCAGTTCCTCAAAGTCTGGAGACAAAGGCATTCTTTAAAAAGAAATAAAAAACCAACCAACAAACAAAAACCAAACCACACAGCAAACAAAACCCAGGTTTTCATTCTAAGTCACACAATTCCCTAGTGAAGGTAAGTCAGATTTGCTAACAAATTATTTTTTTTCTTAAAAGAGAAGACAGTCCTAGAACAGACTCACTGATACAAGCAGCTTAGTTAAATGAAATTTCTAATGGTACCGTGCTAGTTTGAATTATTATTCATATGAAGAACCTTCTATTCCAACCAGACTGACATGGAAATTGTCATGCTGTAAAGACAAAGCCACTTCAGAGTGCCTGCACAGTAGAAACAGTTCAGTCCCAGTGAATTTCTCTCTAGAATACCTTTGTAAATTTAGCCCTATCTCAAAAAGGGCCTGAAATATAATTGCCAGGCTCCTAAGTGCAAAAGATCCATTCCAGAAATTCTGTTTTTCCATTTGTTTTTAAGCAACAACCAGCACATGCCTTTGAGAGCATCCCAAGAGGTAAACTTGAGTTTCTGTCCCCAAATGGAAGGACAGAATTAGCTGCTTCTTCAGACATTTTCCACTCCTTTCCTTAGATTCATTGAGCTCTCCAGGGAGATGACTACAAAAGCAGACAAGGAAATCACGTGTATAAGGATGTGATGGGGTGTGTGTGTGTGTGTGTCTGTGTGTGTGTGTGTGTAAACATCGGGGTATGGGCTGCATTCCCTCTCGTCCTGTGACGACCACTGGCCGGATCTTGCAGGAGGACCCAGGGGTTGTGGCTGCTGTCAGACCCAGCAGTGGCTCAGGAATAACTGTGCCTGTGGAGCTGTAGAGCCCAGGCAGGGAGGTAAAATACAGTTCTACCACAACAACATCGGTGACCAGAGAATGCCAGCTCCACAGGGTCTGAACTATGATACAGGGACAGCTTATAACTGGAGAGTACAGGTCCAGGCCTTTGACATAGTCTTTAGGGAACAACATTTTAAAAAGCTGTGGAATCCCAGCTACAGATGCAGAAATGAAGCATTCATAGCATGCATTCTAATAATTTCTGTTTATACAGCTTAGGGGAAAAACCTAACTAAAACTAATTCCTTTTTGTGTGGGAATCTGCTCTGGTTTAACTCAAAGGTCATTTTTTAGTCTGTGTGCACTTACAGTGCTAGACAAATATTTGTCAAATATACAGGCTGCTGATCTCGTTTGAAAGATAAAGGTTATGGGGAGGAGGGGAAGGAAAAACACCACAACCAATGCAGAACACAAAACTGAATGAACCTTAAGGAAAAGCATCCCTCTGCCAGAGCGCAACACATTCCTGC
>NW_010181586.1:105300-112429 GCF_000695765.1 Mesitornis unicolor
TGCCACCTTTTGGGGAGCAGCTTCAGAGGCCAAGCAGAAAAGAGGATGCTCCATCTTTGCCATAAATTTCCAGTCTTGGGTCTGTTTTTGTCAGTATGTCAAGAGAGTCAAACAGTTTTAACTTCTCAGCTAACTTCCACTATAGGAAAAAAATTAAAATATTTACAATAGGATCCCTGAACTCTGCTAGGGTATTTTTCCTCAGTTTCTTAAAAAGCAAGGTATAGTTTTACAGTCAGTTAATCTTGCTGTTTGTGAATCTGTTTGCCGGTTTCAATTAAATTTTACACAAGGGAAATCTCTCTGGTAACAACATCTCAACTCACTTCCTGACAATTAGCAGCTGAGAAGATTAGCTGTGTTTAAATTTATGCCTCTTTTGGGGACAAAAAAGGATGCTCATTTTGGCAGGTGAGCCAGTAGAGAAATGGATCACAGATCAAGTGGATTTGAACATCATTGGCTCTGCTCCTCTTTTGGTGGCTTGTCTTGCCAATACATGGGGACAGAGTCTACAGTGAGGGAGGTAACAAAATTCTTTCCACTGTATGGGAGTGTTTTGCTTATATCCTCTGCGAAACATGATTGCAAAAGACACTTGAGATTTTTCCAATATGTTTTATCTGAAGTCTGACATCAAAATAGGTTGAGATTTCAAAAAAAGGGTCAGGGATATTAGGTTCTTGTAAGAGTTCTGGCAGTAGGTGGGGAAAGACAGCCCCAGTACCTCATGGAGGAACAGGCTGCAGCCAGAACTCAGCCATGCCAATAAACACGAGGGGCTGGGCAGGATGCCAGAGGTTGGTCAGCAGCTACAAGGACCTATAGTTTCCCGTTGCTGCCACTCTGACTGGTAAGCATTTTATCTCAATGTCCAACTTGTAGCTGCACCCCACTGTGAAATCGTTCTCCTGACCTGCCTTTTTCTGTTTTTATAAAACACGGGCTTTACACTGACACTGGATCTTCCTCGCTTGCTCTCTCAGACAGGGAACCCTGTAGTTTCAAATCACAGCAGAAAGCTTTTGTGCAGCACCTGGCGACAGTGATGCCAAGGGATACATTTCACAGGAGCATGCTGTCACCGGCTGACTAAACTACCTTCCAGCCCTGTAAGGTGGTCCTTTCTGTCACCAAAAAGGAGATCACGAGGACATTTCCCTGCAAAAGGTCAAGAGCACCTACATGTTGCCCTTGAACTGCAAAAGGGAGTAAGGCAAAAGACTGTCACTTGACGTGTCTCCAAGGGCAACCTTTCCCAGCTGCTCCCTCCTTGACCTCTCCCTCTTGCTCCTGGTCCCCATCTGCATCTATGTGAAATTGGATCTTGATGTGGAGTCTGAGATGTTAATAACCCTGAAGAGAGTTACTGGGGCTGTGAGTGAAAAACGGCACTTTCTCAGAGAGAGGAGCAATGAATGTCACACACAAGGTTCAGTGCTGGAAGGAGAACAGTAAAAGAGTTATTTGGACAGTATGAAAAATTCTGCTTGCAGGAGCCATGCCTCCTCCTTCCTTCTCAGCTTATTTGAAAAGCAGGAGCAGCAGCATGTCAAGCTGCAGAGGACACTGGAGAAAGAAGGACTTTGACACAGCCACGTCAGACCCTGCACCTCAGTGGGGAAGATGTTAAAAGACACCCTGGTCTTCCTGCGCTGCTGATTTACCTCTCCAACAAGATAGAGGAGACAAGAGAGTAAGTTTAGCCTCATGCCTCTCCTGACACATGCTGAGGCCTCAGTGGTTAGAAGCCACAAGCCTAGGATCTGAAAAAATCATAAGAACACCAGATATCTCTGTATAAGTCACTATAAGCTGTCCTAGTCTTTAAAATGCAGCGAGATGTACTAAACACAACAGATAACTGACTAGCTAGTTATTTCCATTTTCTATGCTGAAATACCATGGTAGCTACAAGCAACTTAAGCCCACATATAAATTCAAAACCCAAGCCCAATCGATTTTTGCAAGAGCAATTCTAAACTGGATCCACTCAGAACAGCACTTGTTACAGTTCTGATGGTAATAAGGTGCTAGGAGAATACCTGATCTTAAAGGATTTATTTCACCTTATCCTAAAGTCTAAGGCATCTTAGGGAAGGATGCTTTTAAAACTCCTGGTATTACAGTGGCTACAAATTGAGCACCTCTGAGTTAAGGATTGAAGCCATAACTAATTTTCCACTCCCTGCAGGCTCCAGCAAGAACATGCTCCCACTACCACAGGAGAACGTTCTCAAACATCAACTTGTGCAAAGAGAGCAAAAGCTGGACATTTTCTGGTCTGGATAGACAGAAGGATTGTTCCCTGCACAGGAAAAGCACAGAAGATAGCTTATTTTACCCTTGAAAAGCTAGTCTTGTCAGAGACAGAAATTCAGAATACCCCTTTTTTTTTTTTAGTTGGACATCTTTGAAGGATGCTACAACTTTGGTGAGCCAACAAGAGTTCATCAATTAATTTCCTTGTTCTCCTGGGAAAAGAAAAAAGTGTTTTCTCCATTGGCATTGCTGTAGCAGAACCGACAACAGATACCAATTCAGTGAACTGAAAAACGCTGTTGGGAATACGTGACAGTCAAAGGCTTCTCTGAATCCTTGTCTGGCCCAGACACTGACACAAGATCATGCTGGGGTGACCCCAAGTTTCCAGGAGTCCATTAACAAGTGACAAGTAACATCACCCCAGACAAAACAAAGTGTAATTTATCTCTTCACAGTTCTTAACCTGAAGGTAGCTCACTCTGAGAAGCTGTCCCTGACAACAAGTTAAGCAAAAACAATTTAAGCTGTCATGGGTTTACTGAGCTGCTTACAGCACTGCTCGGGATTGCCTCCCTTCCGCAAGCGTTACTCCCTTCTGTCTTTGGTTTACTCTCAATGTCAAGGGCACATTTGGCTTGGCTAGGAAAATGGATCACGGCAAGAATCTTGCCTCAGGATATCCCATGAAATGGTGGAAAAAAAAAAAAAGAAATAAATCAGGCTCCATGGGAGCATTTCAGTAAAATAAAATTTATAAATTCCTAGCCCAGCAGAAGTGTTTAAATAAGTTTTCTCCTTTAAACAAATAATAAGTTACTCACCAAAATCTATCAAGACTAGCTTTAGCAGCAAGATAGGAGAGTTTTCTGCAAACCAACCACGCCAAGCTTGTGTCACCTTAAATCACCTGGGAGATATATTTTTTTTTTAACCTTGACATATTAATAAAATAAACACATTTTGTTCTAGGCACCAGAATGAGGAGGGATCAACAGATCTATCAGTCTAATTTGCTAGTCTAGCTAAATCCAAACAAACATTTCAGCATTATTTTAGCCAAAGACAACTTTTAGTCCATATACCTTCTTGTTGCCCTGGTCAGATTACTAAAAAGATGTTACTTGAAACATTTAAGTAGAATAAAATTCAAAATCATATATGATCAGCTAGGAGATTTAGGACACTACAAACTAGCACAGGGCAAGATTTCTTATAGTGTAGAGGTACTTAGAGGTTGAAATCCCTCCAAAAATCCAGCAAGGCTTGGTCATCTATGTATCTTTGGTGTCTTGGAACTCTACTCTTGCTAGATTTAAGCAAATGTTTTGAAAGGTTGTTCTATCTCTAACTGTCCTTGTTTCTATAGGAAGGGGAAAAATAAAAAGAAAAAATAAATTCACCTAAAAGAGCGCTGTCTGCCCTGGGATGAAGAGTGCAGCAAGTGTCTTGAATTATTTTAAAACTTTCAAGCGTTCCCTCTAAAAAGGCAACCAACATTTAAAAAAAAATATGTAAAAGCAAGGGCCAGTCACAGAGCAAGGATGACTTCAGCGAGAAACCCCTCCGAGCCCAGTGCAGGCACTGATAATCTCCAAGAGAGGGCAGTCTCAGACCAGGGATGATTCACAGAGGGCTTCGTGGTTACTCCTCTTTTCTGCACCATTTGACTATGTGTACCAAAGAAGCTTGGTGTTTAATCCACCAAAAAATCACCGAGATACAAATCAAAACTTACAAGTTAGCCTCCTGCAAGCTCCAAATGGGAGGGAAATATTTTTCCTCCTTTTACAAGTTATATACCATAAGGGACAGCGTTCTGCACATAGATCTAGTCAAACAAAAAGTATACAGTTAAGCACATGCTGATCTTTAAAAACACCATAAATCCTTCAGCCATCAGCAACGTATTTCCTCACTTCCACGTTCACCAGCAGTAAGATCAAGGTGAGAGGCAATCACACATATTCTGCAAGACCAAATACTAGCACAACAAAAACAATTAAAAAATTTGCAATTTATAGAGCATTTTACTCCAAAGTCACTATCAGCCAGCTAGACTATGCCAGCCCTGCTGTCTGCTGTTCCTTCTGAGCAGGGGCTTTACTATCTAAACAGTCAGGGAGAGAAAACAACACCAGACCAGAGTCTTTTCTGCCTTTCTTCAAATCCTTAACAAAGGCCATCTGGAAAAGTCAGCCCCAAAATACAGTCCAGTACCCTCTTTCTTGCCAGTGAAAGGACTAGCAAGAGGCAAAGCTTTCCACTAATTCCCACTGCTTCCAATCCCTCTGTGCTTTAGACCCATCATTTTGATAGTGGTCCTTCCAGCCTAAGCACCAACCAATTGATTCCCAGGCCCTGGAGAGACACCACACTTTGTTGGTTATCCTCAGCACTCAGAAGACAACCTTGTTGTTTTGTGTCTACTTACACCAAAGCTGAAGGCAGAGTCACCAGCTTGATGTGCAGAAAGCAGCACCCAGAGCTCTGGAAACCAGGGGCAGTGGTGCTTATATTGGGATCAGACAGAGCAGCAGCACACTGGGAACAGACGCGGACTCTCCTTCAGAAGCACTGGAGAGATGCTTATCAAACTAGGGATGGAGGAACAGCTGTGAGCATGGTACTACTTCAAATCGTCCAAGTAACAAGATCCTGATTCATAATCATGAATGAGGGCCCTTAGTCCAGCTGCACACCATCACACTCAGCACCTGCACGTTTCATCTGCTCTTGCTTTGGCAAAGCCCACAGACACATTCACCCCTGTCATACAAACTGGAGTCCACCAAATTCTGTTCCTTCAACCAGAATCACCCTCAGCATCTCAGAGATGCACCTCATCCTTTTCTCCATCTTCCTCTCCCAAGCATTCCCGTGGAGCTACCCCTGTTACCTCTGGTGACAAATTTCATTACAGTAGAACTAGTTAGTCACCGTTTTTATCTTCAGTAAAGTTAATCCACATGGATCAGGAGTTTCACAACAGCAGTGAAACTTCTGACAGCAAAACACGCACAAAAAAAAAAAAGGATAAAAAACCACAGGGGAGAGATTTCTTAATGGAAGTTCTCTTCTGTGATTTTAAGGCTGCAGAAGGAAGCAAACAAGGACCTATTTTCTTGCTTCCCTCACTGAAATCCTCCAAACAAACACTCCACCAGTTTCTGCTGCCAACTGAAGAACACCATGGGAAACACCACACAACTCAGATCCAAGCTGCTGCCCAGTGCACATACCTAGAAAGTTTTGTGGCTGCCGTGAGACTTTTACAGCTATACTATGCCATCAGCCTCTACAGTGGTGATACTCTTTGAGTTTTTTCAGGCCAGAACAGCTAACCCAGTGACCACTGAGGTCAACAGAGTGATTTTCACTGGTTTCAGTGAAAGTCGGACCAGGCTGTAGCAGAGAGGCGATCTACATTTTAAAATTCTCTTCACAACAATAAAGCAACATCATAACTCATGAGACCACAGCTTTATGAAGCCAAATGACCATTTCAGTAACACCCATTCAAGGTTGGGTATTTCAAGTAGTTTGAAAGAAGTGCTAAGCAACTCCAGCTCCCAAGTCCCAAACAAGAAAGGAATCTCTCAAGCAGACTAAGTTAACGTAACCACAGCACTACAGACACCTTACTTTCTAAAAGGAAAATCCAAGAACACATCTGTTTATGCAGACATAATGCATCTCGGCAGAGAGGTAAAGTGTCTTAAACGTGCAACGCATACTAAAGCTAGCCCTTATACAACCACAGCACAGACAAAAGGGCAATTCAAGAACATTACTATAATTTATGCCACATGGTTTGGGTCTTTGGAAATAAAAAGGAAGATGATAAAGAACAGTGGGATTTAGGGTGTGAGGCTCCCCTAAGGAGGCTGAGCCCACACCTGGCTGTGATCAGGGTGCATCCCAGGTGTAAGCACTTACCCAGTCAGGCCTCACCTCCCACTACTCTGGGGGAAGGACGAGTCACTCGCACAACCAAACACCTTTTACATCTTAGTTTTGGGAGTCATTAGGGAGTCATTCCCACAACTGTAATTAATTAACACAACTAGGAGCCTCTCATTCCACAAAACAGTTTATAAAGCTGAAGGCAGCAGGCAGGACACTTTTCTCCAGCAAAACTTAACGCTAATCTCAAAAAGAAGTATCAGAAGACCTGAAAGTCTCTTCCCCCAAACCCAGAGTACATACAATATACCCAGAAGGTGGCTGCTCAAGAGTAACAAGTAAACCAGTTCCAAAAAAACCTGAAGCAAAAACGTCCAATCTAGAACAACTGCAATGCATTACATGACTAGCAGAACTGCACCTAACTCCTTGCCACAAATTGCTCTGTAAAACCATGGAAGCAGGAGTCCCACCTTTTACTGACCCTGTCTTCCCCCACTTATGCCTGCCAGGCTCAGGGTGGCAGGAAGCACACCTGAGGATGCAGGTACTGCTCAGCAGCCAGGACAGTACCACAGTTCAGAAAACAATTGCTTTTTCTCCTCCTATTCCATCTCACCCCTCATAACTGTAACTTGCAAATTATTCTTTACAAACTATAACAGGTTGGGTTGTTTTAAAATCTAAGCAAACCTTACTCTGGGATCGCACAGGTAAAAATAAGTAAAATTCATATCACATCCTTCAGAGCATGAAAACCCACCCCTAACACCTCCCTTTTTCTTACAGACGTGCTCGCCTCGCTCACTTCTGTGTCGCGCTGAAGCTCTCCAAGGTTCCCGTGTCCCTCGCTGCCAGGGCCGGGCAGTGCTTCCCCTTCGGCTGTTGCTCTCCGTGCTCTCAACCTGCTCGTAAGAGCGGCCTCCCCTGCCCGGCCCGGCCTGGCAGGGGCGGGGCTCCC
>NW_010181586.1:112479-124218 GCF_000695765.1 Mesitornis unicolor
CTCCCCGGGAGCTGCTGAATCGGAGACGGGTTGAAAACGCCGCGCTGCTCGGCTTCCTTGCCCCCGGGACCGGCAGTGCCGAAAGGCTCCCGAAACTGCTGGGTCGTGCCTCGGCTGCTCTTGTGAGCTGCTGAGCTGTGCAGCGCTGGGTTGGAAGGAGTGGAGGATGTTCAGGCGAGATCCCTTTCTCCTCGTCTCCTCTTCTTCGGCTTCCACTGCAGGAAAAAAAAACCAAACCAAAACAAACCCCAAAAAACAACACCCCACCAAAAAAACCCCCAACAAACCAAAAAAACCCCAAAAAACCAAGAGGAAGATTTTGATCAGGTTTGCTATGCCTGTATATAGGTAGGAGCTCCTCCTAGGCTCAAAATACAAAGCTGAGGTCTGAAGCCACCACTTAACTAAAAAGTGCCTGTGCAGATATTTTGCAACAAAGCTGAGCTTGCAACCTTCTTAAAAAAACCCAGCTTCGAGTTTAGATAAATTTCAGGCTGGAGGGCCTGAGAATGAAGTGGTGAAACTCGAAACTAGTTTTGGTTATCTAGTGGGTTGGTGCCTTCCTTTCACTTCCAAATTTGCCCTTCGATTTGGTGCAGCCAGCCTCCCTTATGAGAGAATGATAAATAAATGCTGGGAAATACAGTCTTCACTAGTAGGTGAATTAGCAAATATTTTGTTTTGTAAAGATCAGGAATGCAAACTGCCCACCTCAGGTACTGACAAATCACAAGTGAGCTGCCAAAAACCATGAAAATTATGGCATTCTTATTTTTAATCATTAATTTGGGGCTCTTTGTAGTAGCTTCTGAAACTTTACAACAGCTTTATGCTACAACCCTGAGGGTTAAAAAGCTCTTCTTACTTGCTGTGGTTCTCTTGAAATCAAACCAGCTGTAAAATACTGACTACTTTTAGGCTTAAAATAGCTGAAACCACCAAGTTTCCTGTGGTTTCACGTGAAAGCATACACTTTGTAATGAGTGTGCCTACTGTCATGAAATAAGGGTGTGGGGCTCAGCCAGGCAACTCACAGGGTGTATTTATCAGCAGGAGCTGATCAAAGCTCAGATGACCTGAAGCAGATAGGGAGGAGTTTGGATTTTTCTGTTCTTTGCTGTATTGCTACTTGCCATGACTTTATCAACGGATTCATGGTATATCAGGTTTTTTGAGCTGCAGCTCCCAAAAGTGAGGCAGCTACACAGAAGTCACCACTTAAAAAAATCTAGCTCTCATCAATGTGGGAATGAGTTTCAAAGTATAGCATGGGTACCCAAAATGGAGAGCACCTTTCAGGGAAAGGCTAACCTGTTTTTCTCCTTGATTTTATGATTTGGGCACATGTTTGGAATATGTGTGTATGGTGAGGTAGCTGTCTTAAGACTATTTGGTATTACCTCCTGTGTGCGGTAAATAAAATGCAACAGATTACCAACTTCTTCTGCCCCTCCCCAAAAGATAGCACTGAATGAGTATTAAAAATAATACTTCTGTGCAGACTCTGTATTCTGGAGCTTCCAGTGGTCTCACGTGTCTGACTAATTCTAACTGTCATTTGATTTAGCGATTTTAAATGCAGATTGATATAATCTCTCATCTTGATTAAATAAAACCCAAGAGTTATGGACAATGAAAAGAAGTATTCAAAGTTGCTTGTGCTACTGCAAACTGTATTTACATGCAGGTTATCTAGAGAAGTTTTCAGATTCAGCGGAAAACAAAGGACAGGCTTCTTTCAGCTGTCCATGGGTGACATTCTTACAATTTCAGTGAGAGAAAAACACAGATTTGAAAGCAGCTTATTTACAGGTCTTACTCTTAAGCCATTTAAAAACAATAAAGTCAGATCACTGCCTTCCACAAAAATCCTGAAGGGAATGAAGGGGGCTGGGATTTCAGTGAGACCTAATGGTCACTTTTGCTGGAAGAAGAGGAACTGCAGCAGGGATAAAGCTTTTATTCCTTTACTTGTTTTTGATTGGTCTAGTTCTCTAAATCTGCATATGTTGGTCACAGCTATAGCAAGCAACCTCACTTTACCTGGTTAAATTTCCTTCCAGGAAGATTGTGTCATGCTTCATTTAAATCTTCTGCAATATTTTCTGTATATGTAAAGTGGAGTCTCCTTGTAACCTTCCACTGTTTCAGAAACGCAGAGGCTGTGGAAATGTGAGGAGACCCTGCACCCTGCGCTTATTCTGCAGTCAGGAAAGTGCCCAGTCACTGCAGTGGGGTCTGAGATACTCTTTTCTCTACTGCCTTGATTCAACCTTGTACATAACATTGGTTCTGTAGACACCTTGCCCTTAGCATGCCCGAAGAATGCCATATTGACTGAGGTCAAACTTACCATGGATACACAGTAACCTCAGTAGAGTTAGACTTCACCCATTTCACCCTGACCTGAATGAGGTTTTTTTCATATCCAGCCTGGTTATCAGATGCTGTTCAGGTTGTTTTCCTGTTAAGAACACAATCCAAAGGAAATGCAGTCTGAGACAAGACTTACTTAAATAAAACAGAGCAAGGCATGTGCATGGGGATATATGTGTGAATTATGTTCTAACAACACTACAAGGTTGATAAGATTGTACTTACTTTAACCTGACATATCATATAGTAGACAACTCTTCACCTTTTCTATGCTGGAAATATCCTCTATTAGATGACTGAAATAGCAGTAAAAGGGTCTAATCACATTCTCACTAGACAAAATGCCTTTTTATTAGGGTTATATTTCCTTATCAGTGTGGATACTTCGGAAATCATGACCCTCAATTATAAAGAAAGTACATGCTCACCAGTCCTTGCTGGTCTATTGCTGATAGAAACTGTGTGTACGGAGGTTTGGACAGCACAGAGGTGAATGCTTCTGTCCCAGAGGTAGGGGCAGCCCAAATCCAAAGTGAGGTGTCTGCCCAGAGCATGGTAGTGAACACATAACAGGACATTAAATTCTCCTGAGCACCTCCCTCCATGTTAATAAACCCACTTCTGAAATCTCTCTGTGCTAATTTATAATAAGTAAGCCCAAGTCACCGTGTTAATCTAAGGAGGTGAGATAAAATAGAAAGGACAAATTCCAAAATTATTTCTTCTAGCATTTAGCTTTATTTGTAGAGATGAATGCCCCTGAACGATGCCAGACATGTTGGTGAGACAGCATGAAGTTAAACGATGCCGTTCAGTCACAATTCTGCAGCTCAAAGGATGACTTTTCTTTCATGGAAACAAAACTTGACTGAAAAATCTACCTTAGACTGGGGAGTTTCTTACTGCCTCCAGCATAGTCAGATCACAACTTGAAGGGTATGGCTAGTCATTAGCTATAAGTCAATACTATCCTTTCTGCTAACTGTAGCTAGGTAGACATTTCAGCGTGTGAACTAGGAGTTCAATCTCTTGTTTTCAGGCTCCAAGCGCTTAATGCATTTCATAAAGGTGATATAAGGCATATATATTTCATGTCTGAGAAACGATTTAGGCAAGTAAGACAATTTGTTATTGAGTTTAAGGAAGAGGAGTAGAAGAGGAAGAAAGTAAAGCCAGCTGATTAGCATGGGTAACTGATGTCCAAAGACAGGGCAGGCAGCAGGCTAAACATAAGGCAACGGTCTCCACAGGATTTCCACACAGAAGATGTGAAGGCAGCTGTCCCAGTTTACAGGCCAGGACGCCATGACCACAGAGATTCTGCCCTTGGCTGACTTCATAACTGCCCCATTGCCACAATAAACTGATGCTTCTTGTGTTGTCAAAGTCTCATTCTGTCACACTCCTTGTTCAATCACTGGGGCAGCGTCCAGGTTCTCCAAGGGGGACTGAGCTTACCTCTTCCTCTGTCACAGACCATCCTACTTGGTCACTGTTTTCTCCCTTGTAAATACATCTCTATTTTGCAGTGAAATTTTCTGCCAGAGTTTGTGGATTCTCAGAATGTCCCTGTGCCCCAGCCAATTGGCTCTTTCTGGGAGTCAGGTTTATTGGATCAGAGAAAGCACCATAATAGCTATCCCATTTCAGGGTTCCTGGATAGTTGCTCTTCAAGGTGGTGTACTGAATCTCATGGATGTAATTAGCCCAGGGATCTTCATGCTGTCCTCTGTAGTGTCCCATCTATAAGCTGGAATCCCTTGCAGGGACTAGTTGCAAGCTCACAGTGACTTTGTGATAGAGGATGTAGTAAGGTAACGTGAACCCTTAAACCTTAAAGAAAGCTTTCTTCTTCTCATTCTTATTCAGAAGTAGGGAGACAAAGTTGTTCTACTGTTATAGTCTGTATAAAACACTGTTCAGAAAAGGATCTATCAATTACAGATTATATCATGTAAATAAATACATGGACTGCAATTGCTTTTCACTGTGTGCCATGTATCATATACAATAGTGCCAAGTCAGCGGTGGGTGATGTGTGGAGAGCTGGATTACAGACCCAGTGAAAATAAAGATCAATGAAGTTGCTGAGACCACTTCCTGTCGCATTGTTTATCAAGTGTCTTGTCAGTTTACAGCTGGATTTTCAAATCCCAAGGCACAGTGAAGACAGAATGATACACAGGGCTCTGGAATTCCATCATTAGTTTTGACTGAAAATATTAGAGAGCTTTTAACTGCTTTTGGTGCCAATGATCCAATTACCTAGTTAAACATAGGTTCTAGTTATTGAATAATCAGAAAAAGCAAGAAGCGATGTAGGATATTTGTGTGTACATGCATATCTGCATATTTGCCTTATGCTTTCCAAAGTTAAAGTGTATTTTCTAAGAAGACACTGAAATGGAGTTGTGGCAATCTTTGTGCTTTTACAATGCAGGTATCATAATGCCTTAAATTCTTACTAATTATGTTTTGTTCAGCTAGTCTCAAGACATCCTCATCAATGTATATCCCCATAAATCTTAGAAGAACTATAAAAAGGATTTTCACCTCTGTCCAGGGATCAAACATCCGAATGTGCAGTTAGGAAATGAATCTATTTTTGCTGAATGACTTAATTGGCAAGTGGGAGGCATAGGATAATGTTTGGTTTGCATGAAATACACAGTAAATCTCCTACAGTTAATAGGTACTTGCAAAATCATTCATTCTTCATGTACCAAACACCCTTCAATCTTTTGCAGTCAGACTCACTACAAGGTACTTCAGAGAGCTGTGAAGTTCTCAGCATCTCACATGCTCTTGTCCTTGGTTTATTGTATTAAAATATTTGCCTTCATATTCAAATGAGACAGGAAGCTAATGTCATTTCTCATCACTCCTGAAGTGGAGGCTGCTACTTCCATTTTCAGGCGATGATCTCTTTTGCTCTGTTTTGCTTTCCTCTTATCTCTCCAAACTTGCTGTCACTTTTGCTAACAGAGCTGAAGGTAACATGGAGCAGGAAGGTATACTGTTGCCATCATTTGTGCTGTAGTTATTGCCATACATTGCAAAATTTTACTTTTATTTCCTTCTTGATATGGTTTTCCCATAGTTGCAAGTTGCACAGTAGGGTCTATGACAGTTGGGATAACTATATATTTCGAGAGTGAGGAATGTTCATGCCTGAGCAAGAAGTCTCTCTTTGCAAAGTATTTCAGTATCTGAAGGCAATTTCTCTATAAACCCTAGTGAATCTCATATGGGCATCTATGTTGGAGACCAAATTTAGAGTAGGATATTAGTAAAAAGGGAGTGTGAGCAGCTGCAAAGAATTCCAAAGAAATTCCTAAGGTCATTTTTCTGGTACTCAGGCACTTCAAGTTCCCAAAATAATTAATAAATTGAAAGGTCAGGGTTGTATGTAGACACCAGATGTTTCAGTCCCCTCAGGTTAGATGACATTCTAGCCCACTGGATCACAGTGCTGTTGTTCATAAAAATGGGAGAGGGCTGGCAAAATATTTCCTTAGGCTGCAGCTTTTAGGCTGTCAAAGTAGTCAGGTAGTCTTCTTAGATGCCTCTTAGGAAATAAATGAGTACATGCTTTGTGGCACACACTGTTGCTATAGATTATTATGCACTTAGGTTAATTTGTGAATTAATGGTAAGATAAGAGGAGTTATCTCCTCTTTACACATAGGAAATTGAGTCATTGGCTAAAACAATTGACATAGCCACGCCTGATCTTTAGTCTTATTCCTTATCAGTACAGCCATCCTTCTTTGCTTGTATTTTCTCCTTCTGAATAGAAGTAGTACACAAGATAAAATTCTTCTTAGAAAGTAAACAAGTATCACATTTCTCCTGCATACATTGCCTTTTGAAAACAGACATAGTTATGGTTACTGGTGTACAGAGGCATTCATACCAGAAAGAACAGCAGGCACAGGAAAATCCCAAGGAGATCCAACAACTTACACTTGCACAATCATTCTCATGCTGGAGGTCTTGTGCATGCACTGGACAGTCAACCTGGGTATAATGGCAGCATCATTAGGACTTCCAGGATGCCGAACATCTAGAAATTCCTGACAAATGATCAAATACCTCTTTTTCAGGTCAGATAAAACTTACATGCAAGAAAACAGTACATGTTTCAGTGAAATTAAAATACACATAACCCTCGTGAAATATAATGGCCAAAAAATTTATCATCACCAACACTCCCAAGCTCTTGAAAGGCTAAGCTGCCTCCTCTATGTATTTTTTGATCAATTCCAATGAATTATTTTAAATTATCCTAGCTAATTGTGCTTCACAATTTCTTTTAGTGAATTTTGATGACCATTCAGAAATATGTTTGAATTTCCTGAAGATACGCACAAAACACATGGGCTGTACATACTGGATAACAAAGACAATACTACTAGTACTGAATGTCTAATTTTAGTGTAAAACTCATACCTTTGCTTTTTTCTACAGCTTGCCTAATAAACTCAGGACCTGTTCCTGTGTGAGCACTGCGATACTTCATTTTCATGGGCTGACTTATCATGGTTTCTTTTCTTTGTGCACTGAGAAAATAGCTCTTCCATTTTGCTAAATCAGTGCAAAACTATTTGCCTGTAGTATTTAATTACCATATACAAATATAGATGCATACATACGTATCTACACACATGATTATTTTAAGATATCTCTACGTCATGAAGGACAGTACAGAAAATACAAATATTTCTGTGACCCAAGGATACAGGTGTTACAGTAATTTATGATGATACAAAAATTCTCCAGGGATCAGATTATCATCTAGAATAGGTTAGCAAACCTCATTTTCTTCCATGACACTCTGCTGTTTTTAATCATCTGAGAATTTGGCCTGGAATATTTCACAATTCTGAGGCACTACAGCTAAAGTTGTGCTCTTTTACCTAACAAATAGTACTGAGACCCTCAAATCCAGGTGACTTTTTACATCAGTATTGAATGGAACACCAACAGATCTGTTTCATTAGGCCTACATTTTGGAGCTTCTTTAATGTTCAACTTTGTACTTGTTAAAACTAACTATACTCCAGCAGAGATAATTTCTTGACATTGTCCAACCCCACTTGCTTTGGTGGAGCCTGGCTTCTCCAGGGTAGGTGTTAGGACAATGCTCTCAGGCTGTCAAGCTTGGAAGGGAGTTGAAAGAGAGCAAGAGGCTGTGCACATTGTGTTTGACTCCTATGAGTAAGCAGAGAAAGCCAACAAGTACCAACAACCAGCACAAAAGCTCCACGAGTTTGATTTTCCTGAAATGGTATCCTAATTTTGCACAGCTGTAATTGACATCACAAGATTGAAGATGGCACAGTATTGCTGTCATGGTATTTAAAGGTAACTTTTAGTCAGAAATAATTACATGAGACTTTAACAATATCCAGAGTTTCAGTAAGGAGTTGGTGGTTGGGTTTTGGTATAGGGTTTTTAAGAGCCATTAATTAATTTAAAATAGAAAAAGGTGTTTTTTAACACCTGACAGAAATGCCTGCAGTTATTCCAGGTATTAGAGATAAGGTCTGAATAAACATAAAATTATCTGAAAAACCCGAGCTACTTTTGCTGCTGATTTCACTGCAGCCAGTATATTAATCCCTGAAGAATTAATGAATTTTTTTCCTTCCAAGTGAATTGCCCAGTGTTGTAATCCCCTTGGTTAGGTTCTGGATCATTGATGGAGTCCAAGCCAAGGAAAGGCCAGTCTTGAAAGATGAACACAGTCGTTCTTCTGTTGGCTTTGAGACATCACTATAGAAATGGTTTCTCCCATTGATTATGCCTATGTGAGTTTCACAACTGCCTGCAGATCTGTTGGAATATGGGATCCCTTCAGAGAATGACAATCAACTGACAAAATGTCATTTCTTCCTATGTAGATGTTGCTTGGGTGGCGCCTCATGTTAGAGGTAGTTCTACTTTCCTCTTTATAATCACAGTTTACTGCATTCATTGCAGGGATAGGAGCACTTTCAATAGCTGTTAAACCTCCTTTTTTAATATTCAGGGTATCTGTGTTCAGATGAGAGAATTCACTAAAATTAGAGTGTACCGCATCCCTGCTTAGAAAACTTAGTATGTACACTGAGAAAGGAAGGAGGTAGAAATACAGCCATTTGAGAGGCCATCCCCAGTGTTCTGAGAACAGAGAGGTACCACGCATGCTGTTAGCAGCTGGACCCGTGCTCAAGCCTGAGATGTCATCACAGAGCTGACATCACGATTTATTTGGATACTTGCTCGTATTCTCCTCCTACCCTGGGAACTGGCTTACGATGACAGCTGTACTTAGAAGTACCCCCACACTAATACCACGCACATTAAATGTCAGCCTGGTTACTCAGCCACTCCATCTCATACTGTGTGGTCAGAACTGTCTTGGTGTGACATTAGCATTTGAAATATGTTTCTAAGTTATCAGCAATCTTTCTCCAAAAAAAGACAGTCATTACTTCAAAGAGAAAAAATCAGTTCTCAGGCCGTCAGGACTGCATTTCTTCTCTTTTTTTAAAATGCATCTCTGATATTTCTATCAACTTCTTGGGATGGTTGTTCCTCTTTTTGACTAACTTTACTGAATACCAGTAATATGTCTGTCTTGATATAAACATGTAGATGAGTCTTTTCTCCCATGACATTACCATATAAACATAGGTCAGATGATTCAGTTAAAAGCCCAAGTTGTTCCTGGCATAATTCTACTTCTATAAACGGAGCACATTACTTATTTACACTAGCTCACTTCTTTTTTCTTTTTTGTTTTTTATTTTTCTCTAAAAGAAAGTACAATTACAGTAAGAGCAATGAAAGTGCAACAGTGCTTCTTAGTTTGGTGGGTGAAAGTTGATAAAGAGCAATTTGGGAGATGACACTTGGTGTTGTAGAGAAGCAAGACAAAAAATAAGACATGAAAATCCTTACAGGACAAAGATACAAAAGAAGAAACAAGTCAAATACATAGACTGAATAGAGAAAGGAAGCTAACAAATAGCTTTAAAAGGCAATTGCTCCCAAAAAAACCAAAGCAAAATAATATCACCAAGACTCAACTCCCTCATGGAGAAGCTCTAGGAACAAAGAACAATCGATGACTCAGAGAGGGGCAAAAGAGCAAAGAAATATTAACTGAACACAGACACTCTTGATGTGAAAGGCAGTCTCTGTCTCCAATTTGCATTTGTGTGTATTGCATGGGGAGGAAGCCAACATTGCAGCATCTCAGGGCATACATCCCTTGGCAGAGTGTCACCCTGCTAACATCATGTCTCTCAGCTCCCTTCACATGTCCCCAATAAGTTAGACAAGTTCTAGAGAACACTTCCCTTTTGGGGATTTGCACTTACTGAAAAACCAAGCAACACAAGAATATCCATCCAGCCTTCCCAGCTGGCTCCAACTCTTCATACTAGGTCCTTAATATAACTCCTGCTGAGGTTTTCTACCGGCATGACTCACCTGCATCATCCAGGCTATCTGCCTCCTGTTTCCTGAAGTCAAATACTTACAGATCCTCTGTCAGTTAAAATCTCTAGAGAAACTGCCTAAGCACAACTTTTTTTCCAAGAAGCAGCTCCCAGAGTTTCCCCTTCAACACTTTTCTGAGGCTAACTTTCCTAATGCTAATTGGGAGGTCTCTAGCTGGTAAAGACTTGGTCCCATTCTCCAGCTTCCCTGCTGCTGCTCCAAGCAGCCACCTCTTCAAATGGCAACATCATGCAATAATGGGAAGGGGAAGAGGGAAAGGTCATATCAAAGCCTATACAGTACGACACAGGGATGATGTTGAGCACCAGAACACACTCAACCCGCGTTCCCCCTCACCCCCTGCCCCAGTTTTAAAGACCATACTATAAGAAATGACAGTCTTATATAATGAAGAAGAAAAGTGCTGTATCACCCTAATGTGACCTGCTGTAGTTGTCATTCTTGCTGCCAGATAACTACTGTGGCAACATAATAACAGCAAAGTAAAGGCATCATTCTGACAGAAGGCTTGGCAAACCATTCTGGAGCAAGTTCAGGAATGGCCAATGGGTTTGAACCGCCAGATGTAGTGGCATGAAGAGACTGGGCTATACAGACAGAGACATAACAAACTTCAGGGAAGTGTTGATCACCAATGCAGTTACAAATATTCGTAGTATTGGGAGACGGAGCACACGCAGTGCTGAATTGCCTCTGCTCTGTGTTCCCAGTTAAATAGCAACAGAGAGGATATGTTACTGGACAGAAAGAGTCTGTAGGAGACTTCTCCCTTACTAAGTAGAGGTATCCTAAGATGACCAGAGGACTGCAGTACATAAAGGAGAGACCTGTGTTTGTTCAGACTACAGAAGTAAAGTCTATGGGGGATCTACCTGCTGTTTGAATTATCTAATGGGAAGTGGTAAAAAAACACTAAGTGAGATCCTTCTCAGAGGCACACAGGGAAAGCCTGAGAGGCAATGAGCACAGGACCCAGCCAGGGAAATTCTGATCAGATACTAGCAAAACTTCTTCACAGTGAGAATGATCCAGCACTGGAGCTGATGCCCAGAGAGGACAAATGACCCTTGTGGTCATGGGCTCAGAGTCACTTTAAGGTGGGAAGAGCAATTTCCAGCTCTTTGTGTGGGAAAACATTTAGCTGAGCTGAGCTGTAACCATTGCTCTATGAAGGGAGTTACCTTCAGCCCACTCATTAATCACAGCTTGTTCCTGTGTGTGCCAGTGGCTCCATGCCCACCGGTGCTTCACTTGCAGTGCGTGCTGCAGGAACTCAGTCTGTGCTGGGAGCTGCGCTTCTGGCTCAGGATGTGGGAGGATGTGGGTTGCTGATGTGTGAAAGAGAGGGAGAGAGAGGTGCGAGATCTGGGGGTGGTGCAGGTTTGCATACCGAGCTGAGATGCCAATTTGTAGGAGTGAAGGAATACAGTATGAAGCTATAAAAGAGGGCTGTCTTTTTCTCTGTGTGTGCATTTTCTCTCATGGAAGGAGTCAAACATACCCATAAACTCAGTGTCTCATTAAGTCAGATTTGAAAATTGATGTTTTTCACTCACCTACCATGGAGAAAGGGGAAGAAGAAAGTACATGTTACTGTAAAAATCAGAGAACCCAAAGACTATTTTGTAAATAAAATAAAATTTGTACTACTTTATCAGTAGTACTTTGGCCAACAATGATATGCACTTTCTTTTATGTAAATCATGGTATTCCCCAGAAATCAACTTACTGAGAATGAGAATAAATCTTTTGCACTCATAACAGCTCCTGATTTTAGCCCCATGTTGGTGACAAGTGCCAGTTCAGATCATAGACACGTGTAAGCATTCACAGAATCACAGAATCACAGAA
>NW_010181587.1:0-337 GCF_000695765.1 Mesitornis unicolor
GGGGGGCCCTGTCCTGATGCGAGCAGCCTGGGGTGGTGCTCCGAGGTCAGGCAAGAGACTGGGACCAGTGCCCTAAAGTAACTGGTGGGTGATGGGGCACCAGAGAAAAGAGATTGAGGGGGTGGGAGCATCCTAACGGAGTTCACTGGCCCTGTAGGGGACACAGTGGTGACAGGGAAGAAATTTCCCCTCAGATCCAACCTCACCCTCCCCTGCCACAACTTGAGGCCATTTCCTCTCGTCCCATCACTTGTTATGGGGAGCAGAGCCCGACCCCCCCCTCGCTACCCCCTCCTTTCAGGAGCTGCAGAGGGGATAAGGTCTCCCCTCCGCTCCT
>NW_010181587.1:372-701 GCF_000695765.1 Mesitornis unicolor
CAGCATTCGGCTGCTCCAGACCCCTCCCCAGCTCCATTGCCCTTCTCTGGTCAACCTCCAGCCCCTCCATGTCCTTTTTGGGGCCCAAAAGTGACCCCAGGATTCGAGGGGTGGCCTCAGCAGTGCCAAGGATGGGAACAAATCACTAATATGGGTGTAAAATCCTCTCTCTTCTTTCTGCTGTAAGGATCAGGACGGTTTGCAGTGATGGAAGCCTTCAAGTCTCCAAAGAGCCTGGTCCACAGGGAGAAACCTGGTGAGTCCCAAATATTCCCAAAAAGACTGGCAGGGAGACTGTTCTGGAGAACAAGCCTGATGAGGAGTGGCTG
>NW_010181588.1:0-282 GCF_000695765.1 Mesitornis unicolor
CACTGGAGGCTTGGCCAAAGCCCGGGGCCCCAGTTTCCCTGTCCCACAGCCCCTGCATTGGGCCCCATGTTCTCAGCTCCCCAGAGGGAGCAGCAGGTTCATGTTTGCCAAGTCCTGCCTGGTTAAACCTTAACTGGGCCAGGTTGCTCCATCGGTCCCTCCCTGAAGGAGATAAGGACGGGCAAGGAGATAAGGACTGGCAGGCAAGACTGGGACATGGTGGGAAGCACTGCCCTGAGCCCAGGTGCTTGCCTCTGGGGCAGGACCTGGCCCTGCAGAGTG
>NW_010181588.1:428-954 GCF_000695765.1 Mesitornis unicolor
AGGGGAGCAGGCACGGGTGGAGCCGAGAGCTCACGCATTGGGGCAATATAGCACCCCTGTGCTCTGGGGCTGGCCCCTTCATTTAGTGCAGGGGGCTTCACATTACCCTGGCACATGGCATGAGCTTGCTCGGCCTCAGCCCCTGGACCCTGAGCACATACGGGGTACAGGGAGCTGTGTCGCCTGTGCCCCAAACAACAGCCGTTCAGAGGAGGCCAAGAGAAACTTCCAGGAGGAAAGAGCCCCCCGGGCTCTGCCCCCCCCCAGGAACCCCCGTGCCGCGCGCACTCACGCTGGCCGCAGGTGCCACCGCAGCAGGAGCGGCAGCGAGTGCTGGGGCCAGGCACAAGGGGCGGCTGTGTTCCCACAGCCCCGGCTGCCTTCCAAGAGCAATATTGTTGGCACCAGGCAGGCTCCCTGCGCCGGCAGCGCATACATGGGCCTTTCATGAGTGGAGCAGGGATGATTTACTGCCTGGGGGAAGAGGCAAGGGAGGGAGGATGGAGCCCCGGCATGCTGGCCCCGG
>NW_010181588.1:1148-1387 GCF_000695765.1 Mesitornis unicolor
GGTCCTGGGGGTGCGCTCCCTCTCTGGGCACCCCTGTGGTGTCTGAACTTCCACTTTCTATGGCTTGGTGGCTGGAGGGCACATGTCCCTTACAGTGCCATAGCTGATGGGAGCAGCCCATGGGGCTGGGGGGGGTGCAGGGGCAGTAAAGAGAGTGCTGGTGCAGGGATGTACCTGCAGTGCGGGGTGCTGGCACTGGCACAATCCCCCCTTGTTGAGCTGCTGGCATGGCAGAGGCC
>NW_010181588.1:1493-1767 GCF_000695765.1 Mesitornis unicolor
CCCCCCCCCGGCGGCTGGCGTGCCGCTTTTCCCCAGCCATACCGTGTCCCAGCCCTGGCATCGCCCTGGCCCGGCAGTGATGCTTGGCGTGAAGTGGGGGGAGGTGCCAGCGCTGGTCCCCTTCCCTGCTCCCACTCAGCACCGTACCCAGCACCGAGGAACCTCGCCAGGGCATAGGGAATCTCTCCATACCCATCCCAGACTGTAACTCGCATGGGCTGCCTTGAGTCCCAACTCTTCCCCAGCATTCCCAGTGCTGGGAACAACTCTTTCC
>NW_010181588.1:1905-2575 GCF_000695765.1 Mesitornis unicolor
GCTGGGGGCTGCCGGCCCCCGGGACGGCTCCATGCCCCCTTGTGCCCTGCGGGAGGGGACCAGCACCCCGGGGTGGAGGGCACTGTGTGAGATCGATCGCAGCACCAACCAGCCCTCGCAGTGAAGCCGTGCTGTGCTGGAAGTTGCTGTTTACGCGTGCTGGAGCAGCATGGACCAGGCTGTGCCTTGTCAGCATGGCCCTGTAGGGTGGAAGGTGACAGTGACAGCCACATCTTGCTCACACAGGCTCAGGACCCAGGCTGAGCATGGGTGAGGCTGCGGGGCTGACCACAGCCCAGCAGGTCTTGCTGGAAAGCAGAAGGATGGTGAAGCAGACAGCAGTGCAGCAACGCAGAGCACCTCTGAGGCCAGATCCTGCCCATGTGCCGGGTGTCCCTTCTGTCCCCTCTTTCTGCCAGCAGGATGCTCAGGGAAGTTGGGCCTGGGGTCTGTGCCAGCTCTGAGGGTCTGGGGCCAGGTTCCCTCCAGTGCCCAGGGGTCCTGCATGGGCAGGCAGGGGGACAGCAGGGCCTGGGCATGGTGAGGTCTGCCCGCCCCAGTGCAGGCAACAGCTCGGGGAAAGCGAGGAAGTGTTTATAGGTCGGATTAGGGCCACTTCAACCCTGGCTCGCGGCCTTGCTGTGTTTTACGATGCTCCGTTATGGGCTCC
>NW_010181588.1:2590-2945 GCF_000695765.1 Mesitornis unicolor
TAATGAGGTCCACACCCGCTGTATGGCACCAGCAGCGATAACACTGCAACTGCAGCATAATTAGTGAGTAGGCTGCCAGGCACCCAGCAAGGCACAGCACCCAGCCCTGGCCAGGGCCACCTACCAGGTGGGTACCACTGCCATGGAGCCCACAGCATCTCCAGAGCTGGGGTGCTCTCTGCGTCTGGCAATCGGGATGCCATGGCGGGGAAGAAGGGGGCAGAGATGGTCTTGTCCCCCCTGCCCGATGCGTGAGGGCCCAACATGAAGCGTCTGTCCAGGGAGGGCTGGGTAGGAGCAGCTCCGGGTGCACCGCAACCCCACGCATTCCCCACCCAGGGGGTGCCCCTCGCTG
>NW_010181589.1:0-3665 GCF_000695765.1 Mesitornis unicolor
CCCTAAGTGCAGCCAAGGCGAAACGGCTCACGGTTCCAACCACCCCAAAGGGACCTGCTGCTCTCCTGCTCCCCATCGCCCACTTCATCCTCGGGAAAACGGCCACAACGGAACCACTGCTGAGGTCTCCTGCTCGGCCAAAGCTGTGAGGCTGCCGAGACAGGGGTTAAAATTGCTGCTTGTAGGACCTTCGTGAAACTCAGTTGCAGACTCAGCAATCGCACAGATAAGCAGAAGGCCTGAGCACAATCTTTGAAGATAAATGGTATCCCCCAGTTGAACAGAAACCCCTTTGTCTGTTCTACTAACCCTATCTAGGAATGTCCAGGGATGAAATATAGGTATCCTGTGTTTGTGTAGTCAAAGATGTTTCGAGAAATAGTGCTGATAATGCCCAATTAGCAGAATGAGTGACAAAATACATCTGCTTCTGGGAGAAAGGTGAAAAGTTTACAGCGATGACGGCAACAAGCCTTCCTCCCCATGACCACCTGAAGATCACCAGAGTTGTAGGGTGCATGCCCAGATAGGAGGAGTTGTATGCTAATGGCTTTTGGAGGAATCCCTGCTTTGTATTAATGAGTTCTCAGATATCTCATGAATACGTATGAATAGAGAGCATATAAATAATCACTTTGTAACGGGAAATTGGAGTCCTCCCAAGGAATGATCCTGGGGACTCCCAGCAGATAAAGAATATCTGCTTTCTAAAATTCAAAGAGGAGTCTTGGAGAGTGAACTTATTTTCCAGCTTTCTTGGAATCTCTGCTAGGAACAACCACAGAGCCTCTTATCTCTGACGCTTCAGTGTCCCCTTCCCACCTGCAACATCATTCCTGATGAGGCATCCACATCTTTTGAAGTAGAAAAAGAAAATTACTCGGTTCTATTGTCAAGTGTGCAAATGGCTAATTAGAAAAATATTTTAATGGTGTGGACACCAAATATATTCAATTGCTAGTTAGCCATCAACAGAAACTTCTCAATCACAATATGTAGTGTGTGGTGTCAACCTTCTCACGGTTCATGTGGGTTTTTGTTAAAGCTATTAGTATACAATCACTTTTAATATTAAGGAGATGCCTTTATTGTGAATATAATACTTCATTCTTCAACAGTGGGCAACAAACCATCTTCCATACTTATTCTGGACCTCCACGCTGTAAAAGAAAAGCAGACAGTTAAATATATTCAACTCAAAGAATTGGAAATTAAGATCAAATCCACTCTTACATTGTTATAGACTAACAGAGTTCTAGTTTTAATTTCTGATGTATACACTGATTTTTAATCTATATAAGAATATGCACAGTGTCAAATACCAGCATTTACCAGTAACAGCTGTATTTTTTCAGGGTAGAATAAAAAAAGATTGACAACCTGCAACCTACAATTAACAGCTGCTTCAATTTCTACTCTGAAGGAACCTGACCCTTACTCACTTCAGGAAGATCTGACAAACACAGCAGTACTGAACACAAATTCTAGAATTATTTTCACTACCCAAATTATAAAGTGCAAAGTAAAAACAAAGCCAAGGTGAGCCATTACAATCTCTATGAGAAACCAGAAAGGTATTCAGTTCATTATTTTGCCAACAAAATTATTTTACAGCTCACCATTAGAAAACTTATGCTAGAGGTCAATAAGTGTATTACTATGGGAAATAACTCATTTTACATCTAATTATAAGACCCTACCCACATACATGCAGGAAAACTGATGTCCTGTACTAACATGATTACACTGTAGGCATCCTGATCACTTAACAAAGTTATGCAAGCATCTTCTCATCTCAAACTCATACTCATCTAATAAGTTCTTAAAATTGTGTGCATTCTCCCTTTTTAAGCCTCAGTGTTTACAAATGAGAATTGTTACAGAACAAAAGCAGCTTCTTGGCTTTCGTGTACAATGCCGTATTTGTAAGTATTGCAGAAAATATTTCTATCAAGTTTAATATTTCCAATACTAGAAATGCAAGAGTTAACTTACTAATAAATAACTTATAAAAACTAGTTTCAGAAATATTTAGGACTTCAACCACCTGGTAACAAACTTCACTGGTCTAAGAGCAGACTCTGGTGCTCCTGTCCAGCACATTCAAATTACACATTAAACAGCTGTTATGAAACAGGTAGTGATAGTGATTAATGTAGGCTACAACTATCGCTAGCTATGTGCATGTTTGTTTTTAGTCCGTATCTCTCAATGATACCACAAACTACTCACTAGTGAGAGTCGGGTACCTTCTGTATTAAGAATTTGTAGTTTGGGTACTGTGCACCAAAACCATGACAGCTGGGAACGCAGCCTTACCAAGATTTACAACGCAGCACCGTATCTGAAACTTTGAAGAAGATCTAGAAATAAGCTAAATGCTAGTTAACTGGTTAACAAGAATAAATTAAACTTACTTGAATAAATTCAATCTCTTCATCTGACATAAGTTTCCTTCTGTATTTCTGAGGTAAGGTTCTTGCTAAGTCAGAAGTGTCTGGTGTACCTTGTACTCTGCTAAGAGGTGACATGGTTTGAAAGGCCGGTGATCTGCCTCCTACAGATTCCTGTGCTTCTGAAGCATGCAGAGATGGCACACTTCCTTGTACAGATTCCTGTACTGAAACACAGATTGCAAAAGCATTTACAGAGATATGCAGGACTGTAAAATTAACTAATGAGCAGCAAACAGATGTTACCAGTTATGGAGAATTTTTTTCATTATAACAAATACTTAAAAGAATTAACACATTATACTTCTCACAACCTGTTTTTATTGTTGTTAAGTATATCAAGAACATAGGGAAAAAAATGCTGACAGTAAAAGAAACCATGTTTGAGTGCCAGAAATACTGATGTAGAAACAAGATAAATCAGCATATATCCTAAGAAAGGCTTTTTCACTGGGAAGCTCTACTTCCAGAAAAAGCATGAAGTATCATAAATGTATGAGCAGAGGCAATTGTGTAGAAAGGTAGCTAAGATCAATAACTAAGGTCCACTGGGATTATGCTTTTTGTTTAAAATAACTGTAGAGACAGACAAGTGAAAAAGAGGTAGAAAGATAAAGTTCTTAACTATGACATACCACAACATGCAATGTAGTGTTCCACCCATTTTTAATATTACTAAATGGCATCATATAAAATCTTATTAACGATGTCCAGAATGACCAACAAATATTGGGCATCAGCAATCAGTATTAATGAAATGCAGAGATTACAGGTGAGGGCCAGGATCTAGGCTTAAGGAATTGACATCAGAGAAACTGTTTTGATTTTGAGGATAGAAGAGATAACAAAAGGGCAGTGTTGTCAAAGCCAGCATTCTGAACCTCAAGTCAGTCCCACCATGGCTGATTTAACAAGGGAAATATGATATTACCCCACCTGGCAGGAGAGAGTCTCATGCCAATACATGTACTTCATAAGCCCCTTAGACCTCTCTATATAAGGTTAAAACATCTGATAAAGCAGAATGCTTCCACAGGAAGCCTCTCTCAGTGCTCCTGAAAAATGAGCAAGACAAATGCAACATCTAAACATCTGGGACAGAGGGACTATATAACATAAGCAGCATCAAGACTGGATCAGTCAAAGAATGCGAGGAGTTAAAATCCCACAGCACAGAATTTGTCCTGGACAGGCTGAATCAATGGGCTGAGG
>NW_010181590.1:0-225 GCF_000695765.1 Mesitornis unicolor
GGGGAGCCGTGACCCTACCCCAAAGCTGTGACCCCTTCCCCCTGAACTGGGGAGCCGTGACACCCCCCTAACTGAGGAGCTGTGACCCTCTCCAAACCGGGGAGCCGTGACCCCCTCTGAGTCATGACCCCCCAAACTGGGAACTGTGACCCCCAGGAGCTGTGACACCCCCACCCGAACTGGGAAGCCACGAACTCCCCCAAACTGGGGAACCGTGACCTCCTC
>NW_010181590.1:304-869 GCF_000695765.1 Mesitornis unicolor
GTGCCCCATGTCCTTGGAGGGTCCGGGTGGCCAAGGAACCCCCAGGGTGAAGCCTGTCCCTCGCTGGGGCCTGCCATGTCCCCACCACGTCCCCACCATGTCCATGTCGCATCCTTGTCACATCCCCACCATGTCCCAGCCCTGTCCCCACTGCGTCCCCATCGTGTCCCCAACGTGTCCTCATCACGTCCCCACCATGTCCCCATCATGTGCCACCACGTGTGTGTCCCTCGGGGCCAGGGCAAAACCGTGGGGCCAGGAAGTGGTGGCTTCCTTCCCCTTCGCCCTGGAGCGCCCTGCGGGCTCGTGTCCTCCTGTCACCATGGCCACCATGGCCGGGACAGTGGCCCTGCTCCTCGGGGGTGAGTGTGCGGGGGTGACCTGATGCCACGGGGATGGGCACCCGTGTCCTCCTCTGCTTTGGGGAGCGTGGAGGGGACATGGGGTGGGACCTGGGGACATGGGGTGAGGTGGCTGTGGGGACAGGGGTGGGGGACAGGGATGTGGGGACAGGGATGGGGATGAGGGGACTGGCATCACGGGGCTGGGGTGGTCGAGAGGCTGG
>NW_010181591.1:0-1157 GCF_000695765.1 Mesitornis unicolor
AAAATATATATATATATGTATGTATGTATGTCTATATATATATAGACATATATACATATACAGGATAGAGTGATTCCTTGGGATCAATAATAATATTGTGATCAAAACATTTTCTCAAGTGTATGGAATTTAATTTTTTAAAAAAGCTTATTTTTAACAGGGGAAATAAGACATTCTGCTGTAAAAAGAAAAAATATATCAAATAGAGGAAATGATAGGTTTTAGGATCTGAGAGTGTTTGCAATTACGAGCACTCTTTAGGTTCTGTGCAGTCATGGAAAAGTGCATGGAAGTGTTTTGCAGTGCTGTGTATTTATCTTGCTGGATGTTTCTTTTCTGCCCTGTGGACTGTATGTCCAGAAGCGTTGCCTTTACACTGATGCGGGATATTGCTGGTATTTTTTTATTCCGTGGTTTTTAACTCGCTTGCCTGAGCAAGAGGATTTTCCATCCAGCTTGTTTACTTCGTGATTTATGTCTAAATTGACAGAGTCCTTCAGAGGCATTTGTGTTAAATTTGAAACAAACATATTTAATGCTTGTGTTGTAATAAAACAGCTAAAAGAGCAGATTAAAAAGATATGCACAGAGGGGTCTGATTGATTGAGGGATTGATTTTACTACTTTTCCCGTAGGTGGGTAGTGATGGCTGTAAATCTCTTGATAATCATTTCAGAAGCACCTTCATCAATAAACTCGAAAGGGACAGCCAAGTGTAAAAATTTGCCAGCCATCAGGTCAAACAAAAGGCAGCAAATGTGTAAAGAAAGAATTGAATGAAATAATCCCACCTTGGCCAGTTTTTGCATTAGTCGCCTTCCCTTTTCTCTCGGGGAAGGAGGGGTTCCCCAGCACTGCGAGTTCCTGGGGTGTGGGGGGGTGCAAGGAAGGCTCCTTCGCTCGATTTTTTGTTTTGTTTTGTTTTGGTTTAGTTTGGTTTTTTTCATTTTTCCTTTGGCTCAACCCGTATTGCTTACGATTCAATTTTGCGGCTAAACACTTGGGTTTGTGAGCAACAATCAATTATTAGTTGTCAGTAATAATGGAAAAGGATTCAACTCTGGTGCTCCCCCCGGCCCCCTTTTTTTTCTGGGAAATTATCATTACAAAAAATATTTTTTAAAGGAGCAGAGAAAAAGACGAGGGGGAGGGGGAGA
>NW_010181591.1:1208-1538 GCF_000695765.1 Mesitornis unicolor
GTAGTCATACCTAAACCCAGAGTCCCAGGACTTGGTGCACAACGTGATCCAGGTTATAGCTAATAAAACCATTCTCGGGAGTTGGCGGGGCTGGGCCCCGGGACTGCCCCAAAAGTTGCTGGTGCGGCGGAGCACAGACCCCCGTCCCTGTGGCGGCTGGCAACCCATAGTTACACACATTTCTAAAATATATATAACCTAGGATAGTTGGAAAAACGGCTTGCTGGGGAGGTGAGCTGGAGCGCCGCTTGCAACTCTTGTGCGTTGGTTTTGTGTTTGTTTTTTTTTAGTTAAAAAAGGCAAAAGGAGAACATAAAAGACGAAAAGAGG
>NW_010181592.1:0-1127 GCF_000695765.1 Mesitornis unicolor
GAAAAAAAAAACAAACCAACAACACAGGCTTTTATTTTTTTTTCCCTTGGAAACAAACTACTTTGCATTAGGGACTTCTAGCATCAAAGAAATACATACCTGTCGTATCCACCAAAGTCTGCAATGCCTGCATTGAAGCTTACTCCTTAAAAAAAGGAGAGGAAGGAGAAGAGAGGGAGGGAAACTTAACGCCTCCTCCCCTTGAAAAATTACTTACAAACAAACAAACAACTTACAAAAAAAAAACTCGTAAAAATAACTGTTGAATTGCCTTTGAAAGTAGGGGATAACATCTGTTGCGAAACAGATGAAAAACAAAATGCTTCTTAAGATGTGTATGTTTTGTATTCTTTTTTTCTAGTAGAGGAACAGACTTGAAATCTTCGGTGTTTTTTCCTTAGTGCCGTGTGTTGCTTTTGTGTGTTATAATATTTGAATGTAATTACAGCAGTGCCAATTTGCCAAAGATGTCGATCATTACTTTGGGGTTTCTGTTCCGGGCTTTGTTTTGGGGATGCGGACGGAGGCGGGGGGTGCTGAGGGTCGCAGGGAGGGTCCGTTTGAAGGGGATTTCTTCATTTACTTGGTTTTTTTTATTTCAGTTCTCTCTCTCGTCAATACTGAAATCTGTGGTTTTTTATTCTAAGTTAAATGGTTGACCGCAACACTTTTTCTTTTTAGATTAGTTGAAGAAACATGCAATAAGATTGGCATAGTTCAATATCTGTGTGTCTTTTCATGAGAGTGACTGTTACTTGTGGACATTCAGTTTTATGTAACCTTTATGTGAGATAATTATTTGTAAATATTTACCATAATTTTATTGGTTCCTAAAATAAAAGTAATTTTTTTAAGTTCAAAAAGCCGGCTTTCGCTCTTGTTTCTCCTGGGAAAAAAAATAAATGCCAGGCGGTCACATTGGAAAATGGGATTTTAGTGACCACCATGCGGAGCCGGGGCCTCAAAACCCCCCCCAGCACACAGGGGTTGGATTTGGGGAGCCATGGGAGGGGAATATCACAGAATCACAGGATCCCAGAGCGTTAGGGATTGGAAGGGACCTCCAAAGCTCACCCAGTCCAATCCCCCTGCCGGAGCAGGAACACCCAGATGAGGTTACACAGGAA
>NW_010181592.1:1158-1817 GCF_000695765.1 Mesitornis unicolor
AGGAGACTCCACAACCTCTCTGGGCAGCCTGGGCCAGGGCTCTGTCACCCTCACTGAGAAGAAGTTTCTTCTCCCATTGAAGTGGAACCTCCTGTGTTCCAGTTTGTGTCCGTTACCCCTTGTCCTATCATTGTTTGTCACCGAGAAGAGCCTGGCTCCATCCTCGTGACACTCACCCTTTAAATATTTATAACCATGAATGAGGTCTCCCCTCAGTCTCCTCTTCTGCAAACTAAAGAGCCCCAGCTCCCTCAGCCGCTCCTCAGAAGGGAGATGCTCCACTCCCTCCATCATCTTTGTAGCCCTACGCTGGACTCTCTCCAGCAGTTCCTGTCCTTCTTGAACTGAGGGGAAATATCCCTGTGATGGAGCATGAGCACGGGCTTGGACTCAGCCCCCGTGTTTCCCAGCCTGATTTAGCTGTATTACAGCAGTCGAGGTTGCAGGTTCTAATTGCAGGAGCAATTGCAGGTTCTAATGAACATCAACAAATAGTAGTGACATGCCCAGAAACCCTTCCCTCACCCTCTCTGAATTCCTGGTGTTTTACTAATAACGTCACTTTACTAATACTACTTTACTAATAAGCTCTGGCTGAGACGGAGCTCATTTCCTCCACAGCCGCCGTCGTGGAGCTGCGCTGTGGGGTTTTAACGGGA
>NW_010181592.1:1898-3624 GCF_000695765.1 Mesitornis unicolor
GGCGGGGGCCGGGGGCAGGCGGGGGCTGGTGGGGACGCGGTCCTGGCCAGCCCCAGCTGACCGAAGGGACAACTGCAGCATACGGCGCAGTGAAACCAGGGAGGGTTTCCCAAACCCTGCTGCTCTGGGGGCGTCTGGGCACCGTCGTCTGCTCATGGGTGGTGCTGAGCGGTTGCCACCTCCATCACTGGTTTTTGTGTTCATTTCCCCCTTCCTTCACTTCGTAAACTGTCTTTATCTCAACCCACGAGGCTTCTCGCTTGTGACCTCCCTGTTCTCCCACATCCTGCTGGGTGTGAAGCGAGCGGCTGGGTGAGTGCTGAGGCTCCACATCCACCACAGCAGTGCGCTCCCTGTGACGAGCACTGACATCGGTTCTGACGTTGGAGTCCTCCAGGGAGCTCAGGAGAGCGGGCGCAACCCCATTTATTTTCTGTGTCCCAATACCATGCATTTCAGTCTTAAACCTGGGAAACGGAACTCACGGGACTTTCTGCAATTCAGCAAATACTTGTGGATAAATAAAACCGGGGTCTAATGAGAGACAGTTGGCAGAATTCAGTCAACCAGCAGCTTGCATCCAGTATTTACTCAGCATCCAGCAGGCTCTGCTTTCGGGAGACGCCTGCGCTCTCATCCCCAGTGGCACAAAGCGGGGATGCTCTGGCTCAGCGCAGAGCGGGTTCTTGGGTTTGAGTGCGCAGCGTCGCAGAGCTGGGTTAAGAAGATGAATGCTTGAGAATCCGTTTTCTGCGACTGCTGGGCTCAGCAGCAGCCCTGTCTGTCCCCCCTGCCTCAAGCTCCTCTCCAGCCATGCTCCATGCACTGTACTCCCCTCGCAGAGAGCGCGGCTTTTGGGAACAGCCCTGCATGTCACAGAATCACACAACCACAGCAAGGTTTGGGTTGAAGGGACCCCAAACCCCCCCAGTCCAACCCCTATGGGCAGGGACACCTCCACCAGCCCAGGCTGCTCCAGGCCCCGTCCAACCTGGCCTTGGGGACTGCCAGGGAGGGGGCACCCACAGCTTCTCTGGGCAGCGATGTCCCCTGTCCGGTGTGGTGACACCCCCTGCACACTGCCCACCTCACTGCTGCGGGCTGACACGTGCCACATCGCCACAGGGGTGCCCTGAATGGTGCCACTTCATGAGGGGGGCAGGAGCCCCCCGTGCCACCCTCTGGGCCCTGCGAGACTCAGCTTCTCGCAGGTGATGACCCCTGGTGTCATTGCCTCTGGGGAGGAAGAGACACCCCCAACCTCTCAGAGCCCCCTGCATCGAAACGGACGGCTCAGCCCCAGAGAGGCCTCGTGTTGCTGTGGTTTGACCCCCCAAGCAGCTGCACACCACCACACAGCGCTCGCTCGTCATCCCTTCCTGGTGCGATGCGGGGGAGAACTGGGAGAGCGAGAGTAAGAACTCGGCAGGTGAGATAAAGACAGTTTAATAATTAAAATAAACCGAACTGAAATAATACCAATGGACTGCAACAAGATGACGACGATAATGAAGCAATCACAGTTATGCTCAGCTCACAAACAGCTTGGAGGCCCCGCTCATCGGTCGTCCTGCAGTGGAATAAGTCCAAGTACAGCTCCTGGCACTTCATGGGGAGGGCAGGGGTGGATGAATCCAAAACCTTCCCCTCGCAGAGCCCGCTGATGCCCTGACAGCTTTTGGAAGACGCACGGGGACGCAGCAAAGGGGCTTTGCAGGAGCACGGT
>NW_010181592.1:3680-3977 GCF_000695765.1 Mesitornis unicolor
TCCTGCTGCTGTCTCAGCGCAGGTGATGAGCGGCGCCGGTCGCCCATCCCGCAGCGGGCAGGGCCCGCTCCTCGTTGGGGTGTTTGATGCCGCGTCAGCCCCTGGCAGCAGCGCAGTGGGGTCAGCCCTGACAGCGCTGGCGCGGGGTCCGCATCTCCCCAGGCGCCAGCCCCGCGCCGCTGCCTTCCACGAGGACGCCCTTCAAGGATGCAAATACGGCTTTTTGCTCCAGCCTCCGTACAAGTGGCCATTGTTTAAGATGCCCGGGAATTGTCATTTAAACTTCTAATGAATAGG
>NW_010181592.1:4096-7416 GCF_000695765.1 Mesitornis unicolor
CGCTGTTCCGGCTGCGGGCCGTGGTGGCGATGAGCAGGAACATCTGGAAATGGTGTCACTGGCAGCTGGCGAGGGCTCGCGGCTTCTGTCTCAGGATTTCGTGACCTGTTTCCATCCTCAGACACTCAGGAAAAAAAAAAATAAAACACTCAAAAAAACTCAAAACAAAGAAATGCCCTGAGGAGAAACGGAAATTCTTTGGCACTTCTGAACCTTAGAAGTGTCCTTTAGGGCAGCGCTGTGGAAGGGGCTGCTGGCCATACCCGAATGGGGAACTGAGCAGCGTGCTCCAGCCGGAGGGACCGCGGATGTGGAGTTGGTGGAACCACCAAGGTTGGAAAAGACCTCTGAGATCACCCAGTCCAACCCCACCATGGCCACCAAACCACATCCCCAAGTGGCACATCTACACGGTTCCTGAACCCCTCCAGGGATGGGGACTGCCCCACTGCCCTGGGCAGCCCCTGCCAGTGCCTGAGAACCCTTTCCACAATGAAATTTTTCCTCAGATCCTCACCTACTCATCCCTCCAAAGGCTGTGCTGGGCACCAGGCTCTGTGCACCTCTCAGACTGGATCCCATGCTTGAAACCAAGCGCTAGCCATTGAAAGCGTGGCCAAAACTGCAAAGCCAGAGCTTGCCACCATACGCATGAGAAATTGGCAAGCCTACAGCAAAACATGCGGAATTTGGCCACCCAACTCAAATAACAGCCAGAAGCACAAATCAGCAGTGGGATGTATTTTGCAGGAGCACCAAAAGAACACAAAGAGGTGGAGTAACCAGAGAACTTCTGGGTGTACAAATTCTGCGTCGCGCTGGTGACCTCACCTCTGCGTGCAACCAGACAGACACGGCTGCTCCAAAGGGGAAGAGCCTTAGAGGAAACCTTTGTTTTAGTGTGATTTCCTTAGTTTTTTTCTCAAATCTGGGTGTTTACGCAATGCTTCCAACCGTCAAAGCAGAGGTGCTGTCAGTGTAGGGCCATAGAGGGGAGGACCATGCCCTGCTCCCACCATCTCAGTGTCCCACGCTGCGGGGCATCACCGGTGCTCAGGGTGAGGACCCACCAGGTCCCGCTGCCATCGGGGTCTGAATGTGCTCTAAGAAAGGAGAAATCCCCTGGGGATAAGCAGGGTTGAGGGAAGGTGCAGATCAGCTCCCCTGGGACATCTGTGGGGTCCACAGGGCTGTGGCATGGTAAGGGAGCAAGGCCTTTGAAAGCAAAGCAGCAGAAAATGCTCCTGTTTGCGACCTCGGTTTGAGAAAGATAGGATGGGAGAAGAACCCAGAAGAGGAAAAGTGAGACAAAGTCATGGGTAGAGATGGTGGCAGTTTAATACAAGAAGCCAAGCTGTGCAGACAAGCAGAGCAACCTAAGGATCTGTCCTGGCTTTACTGGGGTGGAAACACAGAATTGACTCCCTGTTCATCAGAGCTGCATTTCTGCAAGGACAGCAGTGCTCAGCTTAGTGACAACAAGCTGGTAAGACACTTAGTTTAGTTTTGGCTCGGATAGAACTTATTTTCTCCATAACATCTGGTGTGAGACTTCATTTTGGATTTGTGCTGGGAATAATGTGATAACACACTGATGTTTTGGTTGTTTCCAAGCAATGTTTACATTAAGTCAAGGACTGACTGTCTTCCATTTTTTTCCTGTCCTCCCAGCATCTTCTGCACAAGAAGAGCCAGGGCAGATGACCACGATGATCAACAGGAAGTGTTTCATACCATAAATGTCACTCTGTGCAAACTAGGCAGTTTGCTGGGGACGTTTTACCTCGATGGTCACCATCCCCATTGGGTCTCGCCTGCCGTTCAGGTCCCAAGGCTTGCCCCGCTCCCGTTGTTGACCATCGTATTTTCACTGGTGCACAGCCAGCAACTGCTGTGTGGGCCGAGTATCACTTTGGTGGTTTTATTATCATTGATCCCATTTTCATTACAGTTCAGTAGTATTGTTGTTGGTGTTCCTGCTGCTGTTGTTATTATTATTACAGTTTGGTTTATTTCTGTCATTACACTGTTCCTATCTCACCCCATGAGTGCTCCCACTGAGGAAGGGCTCCCTGTCAATGGCCTCCCCGTCGGTGAAGCTGCTCCCCAAAACCAGACCCTGCGCACACGCTGTGGTTTGTGAAGACCATCACCATGACCCTGAGCGTCCTCCTTCCTACCCTGAGCTTTTGCCGCTCCACAGGATATGGCGCAGCGTGGGGTGTCCCCGTGGTCAGCTGTGCCCCCAGCCCCTCGATGGTGGGGAAAGGAGAAGCTGTTGGCGCTGTGCAAGCACCCATCGGCCGTAGCTGAACATCACCAGTCCAAGCCACATCCCCACGGTGTGTGGAGAAATTCACCTCATTGATGCTGGAGCCGGTGCAGCGGGGAACACGTCTGGGCCGGGCTGAGGCAGCTGCGGCCACCCCGGCCTCCCAATGTCCCCTTAAACTTCAGCCACTGCGCAGCAGGGGAGGCCACACCTGATCAGAGACGGCTCAGTTCTGGCTCCTGGTGCACCCATTGTAAAACACTTTAAAATAATGGTCCATTACGGCAGCAATGCTTAATTAGAGTGGAACTGACAAATGGAGCCATCATGATTAATGTTATTACAATGAATACATCTGCAATTTGATGTAACACACAGAAATGTCTGGCTTCCCAGGAAACCCTCAGATACAGAGGGTGTCTTTTATATTCATAGGGATATAATAATTCCTCTGAAGGAATCTCACCATAATTTAGCATGAATTAATGTCCATTTATCACACTGTGTTACCCAGTGCAGCAATTTATCTAAATCCTATATGTGCAATGTAGACTCTTGTCTAAGAACACCCGATAATGGAGAAATCCTTTGAAGAAATACATTTACTGTAGATCATTAATGCTCAGTGTGCTAAGTGGCCTTTAAATTAAACTAAGTTAAATAAACTCTTCTTTAATATACCAGTGTAACTTTTTCATTAACAAACACATTAGGGCCTTTTTTCATTTACATACAGCTGATGCAAGCATATGATACTAAAACGTTCAATTAGCAGAGCAAAATGTAATTCAGAGTGTCTATACGGTGAGAAGAGGCAGGAGAAGGCAGGGCTTTGGCAACCTGGTGTCATTAGATCTCTGCACACCAGCCCTGCAGGACCTGGTGGCACATTTGTCTGCATGACCTGGCCCCAGCTCTGCCATGGGTGTTCCTTGTAAGAGCGGAAACGCTGCAAGGAAGGGGCAAAACCCTGCAGAGGAGGCTGCCAGCTGTCCCTGTGTGGTTGTGAAACCTGCGCCTCCCTGGGATGCATTGCAATGTCCACACC
>NW_010181592.1:7547-8107 GCF_000695765.1 Mesitornis unicolor
CATCACCAGCCAATGAACAACGTTGTGATGCCATCACCAGCCAATGAACAGCGTTGTGATGCCAACACAAGCCAATGGACAGCATTGTGATGACATCACCAGCCAATGGACAGCGTTATGTCAGGACCAGCCAATGAACAGCGTTGTGATTCCAACACCAGCCAATGGACAGCGTTGTGATACCTTCACCAGCCAATGAACAGATTTATGCCATCCCCAGCCAATGAACAGCATTGTAATGCAATCACCAGCCAATGCACAGTGTTGTGATGCCATCACCAGCCAATGGACAGCGTCGTGGTGCCAACACCAGCCAATGGACAGCGTTGTGGTGCCAACACCAGCCAATGGCGGTGCCAAAACCAACCAATGAACAGCGTTGTGATGTCAATACCAGTCAATGAACAGCATTGTGATGCCAACATGAGCCAATGAACAGCATTCTTATGCCATCACCAGCCAATGGACAGCGTTGTGATGCCAATAACAGCCAATGAACAGCGTTGTCAATACCAGCCTATGGACAGCATTGTGATTGCAACACCAGCCAATGAAAAGCG